>NC_052501.1:33721910-34021910 GCF_016617805.1 Bactrocera tryoni
ACAATCGCGTGAATTATCATTAATATTTGTACCTTTTTTGACAAGGTGCGACCGGTTAGCGGCACATTCGATGAATGACAGTTCATTTGTTTTCATTTGAAAATTGCGCTATCGTACATTTTTTCTTGTGTTTGATAAAAAATATCTGTGAAGCGGGTAAGTAACGTTTTTCTTTAATGTTTTGTATTCAACTTATTCTCCTATATCTATTTCATATGTATGCATATGAAACTATCATTAATTTTTTATTTTCAATGTATATTAACGACGAAAATATAGTGGTTAGTAAACTAACCACCGTGACTGTTGCAGGTTTATAGGTTTAATCTACATAAGAGTTAGGCATGTAAGTATTCATGTATTTTTATATTTATTTCAGTATGTCGCGCAAGCTAAATAATAGACAAATCGAAGAATACTTGTTTGAAGATATTCCTTCAGATAGCGAGAGTATTTGTAGCGATGAGGTTACAGAAGATCAGCCAAATCCGCTGGTGTTAGGCGATTCGATTGGAGACGTTCAAATGACTGATTATGACAACTTTGATTCCGATGATGACATCCCTCTGTCTAATTTAGTACTTCGGAATCCTGAATCTGCAGAGTCTAACACTGTAAACTCAAATAGACCGGCTCCAAATGGCTCCAAAATGGAAGAAGAATTATGGAATGGACATATCTGGTGAATTTACTGAAAGTGTAGGAATAACCGATCAAATTCTTAGCATAGATAATGTTCAACCTCTTCTACTCTTTCGCCTTTTTTGAACAGAGCATTTACAAGATATTTTATGCTTTCAAACTAATCTTTACGCTACTCAATCAGGAAAGCTTTATATACCCACCACTACAGAAGAGTTTGATGTTTTTATTGATTTGAACTTGGTAATGGGTATAAAGAAATTGCCGAGCTACAGAGATTACTGGTCGTCAGCACCTGATTTGCATGACGGCTATGTTTCGAGGTTCATGAGCTTCAGTAGATTCATTTGGCTTTTGAATTACTTACATGTAAATGACAATAGTCTAATGCCCAATAGAAATTGCCCAGATTTTGACAAACTTTATAAAATTAGACCACTACTGGACATCATGCGAACTAATTTTAAAAAAACTACAAACTATCAGAAAAAGTTGCGTTTGATGAAAGTATGATAAAATTCAAAGGCTGGAACTATCTGAAACAATACATGCCGAAAAAACCTACTAAACGCGGGTACAAGGTTTGGATGATGTGTGCATGGTCAGGTTAATGTATAGATTTTGATGTTTATACGGGAAGACAGGGTGTTAGCGTTGAAACTGACTTAGGTGGTAAAGTTGTAAGAAATTTTTGCGAAAATTTGAAACACAAAAATCATAAAGTCTATTTTGACAATTATTTCAACAGTTACCCTTTGCAAGTTAAATTACGAGAAGATAATAATTTCGCCTGTGGAACTGTGAACTCAAATAGAAAGTTCTTACCAACGCTAAAAGAAAACAAGCATTTGCAAAGAGGAGAACATGATTACCGGATGAGTGACACAAAAAATGGAAAGATAAGAGATCAGTTTTCATGTTATCAAATTTTCATGGCCCTAAGGATGTCGGAAAAGTTACGCGCCGAGAGCGTGATGATACCAGTATTGAAGTATCATGTCCGCAATCCGTGAAAGATTAAATGCGAATATGAACTACGTTGATAAATTCGATCAACTGAAAGGAAGTTACAATGTTGTTAATAGAAAAATCCCACAAGTAGTGGCACAGGATTTTCTTTCATTTTCTTGATTGTAGTATTGTCAATGCTTTTTTAATTTATAAAGAACTACAGTCCTCTTCACACAGGGATCTAAGCCCTTTGACTTTGAAAGCATTCAGACGAAGCGTATACCAGGGTCTACTGACCCCAGCATATGTCAGAGACAAACGAAGGCCCGAATCAGTGAACAGCAACCGCAATTCTACAGCTTCTTCTACAGGCCCTGCATTTATAAAACGTCACAAGCCAACAGTCCCTTCAGAAATTCGTCTTGAGTCCAGTCGCCATCAACCTGAAAGAAGCACATTAAGAAGATGCTGTCTATGCAGCACTAAAATATTTCCAGTCCGTACTGTATGGCAGTGTAGTACATGCAAAGTGCCTCTTTGTCTACGCAAGGGAAAAGCTTGTTTTTCAGATTTTCATGAAAAAAAAAAAATTACCTTAGTTTCGTCCCGGAGAATTTCATTACATCATATAATATTAATAAACAATATAAGTAACTCATAATTGTTTTGTTTCTATCAATAGTCACGGTGGTTAGAGCCACTAACCACCTCATATCTCGAAAACCTTCATACGCAGATTTTTTTTTCACACTTTCAGTGATATTTCAGCTGTAAATAATGCCAAAACAATAATCGAAACATTCAAAATATTCTTAATCTAAAAGCGTGACTAAAAGAGTTAAATAAAAACTCAAAACTTAGCCTAGACAACAAAGTGCTTTTGCATAATGCGGTCATAAAGCCGATTTGCATGTATGGCATTCAACTGTGGGGTACGACCTGTGCAACCAATATTGATATATTACAAAGGTTTCAATCAAAAATGCTTAGAACAATCACGTGTTCACCATGGTACATGCGTAACGAAAATATCCATAAAGAAAGAAGTAGAAGACAGCCGAAAAAACTACGCAAAGCAGGCCAAACATCCAAGTTATGCTGACAGTTTTCTTCGATTATCTTAGTGTGTGCACTCCGAATGCTTTCCGACCGGCCGAACTGTCAACAAGGAATACTATTTCAGTGTTGTACGTCGTTTACACAAAGCTATTCGTAAAAAGAGTCGCATACTCCATTGATTCGACAAACTAAAGTGACCTCTTCTGGGGAACCGTTTTGAGTCAATTGAAGACAATAACTGAATGACTATTCCGGAATTTATTGTTCCGAGCTGTGTTACTATTTTTTGCTCATAGTAGTATTTTATTAATTTTAACTGGAGCATTTCGATTGGAGAACTAATTTTTTTGATGGAATAATTGGTTTTCGAATTGTTTGCAAACGCTTTGTTTCGCTATTGCTTCACGAGTGTTGTTGAAATTGAGTGTTGAATAATTAGTATAAAAGTGTAATAACCAATTTATTTATTTATGCCACCACTTCTATACTATTTATGATAATATTATGATAACATATGTATATGATTATACATAATATTAAAATATATAGTTATATACAAGGCTTCCACGCAATGGCATTACGTGTAATAAAGATAATTTATATCAATAAATGTTAAGCATTAGCAGGATAGCGCCTTCATGGATCCCGAGGTACTATACGAACCCAAAACCCACCAATAGGATTGATTTGGAACCCACGAACATCTTCCATAATATTCTTCACCGTTTTCGGAGATCGTTCGAGTTTGAAATCCAATATCAGATAGTACATCATTGCCTTGGCTTGCATCAATGCGTATCGATTACCTGTTACGTATATTATTAGACCACACACCAATAGTTACCTACTTCAGTGTTACTTACCAATGCACATTCGCGGCCCTACACCAAAAGGCAAATAAGTGTAAGTCTTAATATTTTGTTTATTTCCATCATTGAAACGTTCGGGATTAAATGAGCTGGGATCTTCAAAGTATCTTTCGTCGTTATGCAATCCCACCACCGGAAACCCCACATAGTCGCCAGCTTTAAATTTAAAGACAACATTCCCATCGTCGTCGGTAAGATCGTAATCTTTGGAGCATAAGCGATCAATCATGCCTGCAAAGGACCATTTGCGTAATGTTTCCGAAGTGACCATGTCCATGTACTTCATTTTCATCACTGCCTCGTAAGTTAAGGGTTTTCCGTTAAGTTCCTCACGCACCTCTAGTGCCTCTTCGTATAATCGTTCTTGTACTTCAGAATTTTCCATCAGCTCATGACAGATTGCCGCGGTAAAATTGGCATTATTTTCAAACGCGGCGAAAAAGAAAATAAAGCACTGTGCCACTAAATCATCATCGGACCAATTTTCATCCGACTCCTGTTTGGCTTCGATCAATAACTGAATCATATCCGGTCTGTGGATTTTATTCTCTTGTCGATATTTCATTGTGTCTATAACTAAACGTTTAAAATAATCTGTTTTTTCGGTGTCGAATACTTTAAAACCTAGGATCTGTAATCAATATTTAAGGTTTTTATATTTATTAGTAAAGCATACAGAAATATATATCATTTTCATTCGAAATTATGTTTCTAAAACGTACTTTTTGTAATAATGGCATTGTGTTTGCGATAAAGAACTTTAGCATTTGTTTGCCGCGAAAATTGACGATGCCTTGGCCGATTGAGTAGAATCGATTATTCTGATCTTCGTACGAATTGACTTTCAAGCCAAATGCAGTGGAGGCGATAATATCATTTGACAAGCGTGTGAACCAACCTTTGAGTTCTACATCATGACTTTTGCCACCCTTAGTTGCTTCCCTTAAGCGGTTTAAACTCTCATTGAAACATTCGTTCATCAAGCTAAACATGGCGCGCATCTTGGCGGCGGTAAATATGGGTGAAAGTGTGTTGCGCATATTTTTCCAACGCTGATCCTTCATCACGGTCAGCATTCCATTAATAAGGGGATCATCTTCGGATTTAAAAAACGGAACATGATTTACAAAAAAATCAAAGTCCTTCACGGTCATCTTTTTTATGTAATCTGGATTCTGAACCATAAAAATTGGCGAGCGAAAATTATAAAAACCGACAATGTCACTAAAAATTAAAAAAAAATATGTAAATAATGAGTTAGTAATTCATGTTGCAATAACAAAACTCTACAATAAGATACAAGACTTTTATTTGTACCAAATCAATACGAATATAATCAAGGAGCATCTATGATTGAACAAAATTTTAGGTGGTGGTGGCCACACCCTTTAAAAAGTTTAATGAACTATACATATATTCTGTAATGTAACCCTATGCGAAATATTAATTCTCATCTATGTGGCATCACCGACACATAAAAAGCAACACTTGAATTTCAACCGCCAACGCGAACGCAACCTCCCGTGCGATATTATCATTTTTTCCAATAAACTTTGTGAACTATAATTTAACTTTTAAATAAACAAAGACCGTCCTGAAAAATAGAAAGTGTCCGAATAAAAACCTTTCAATCCTAACTCATTCAAGCTATAAGATCCAAATTTACTCAGGGAAAATGGCTTTGGTAAATCTACCCACCCTGTGGAAACGGGTAAATACGGATTATAACACCTCCTACTCCTCACATAACGGTTTTGTTAACAACTACTACAAGTGCGCTAAATCTTTAACCAAATGCACCAGAGACATAAATTTTGGATCCGAGATGGTATGAAAGAGCTTTAATGGAGACAGTATCGAATCTGAACGATGGGTGTGTCACCGCCCACATTTAAGAGAAACCCCCTATCTTGGGACTTACTCCACCGATATCGACAAAATTTAGTACGGAGTATTATCTTGACATATTTATATATCAGGGCCAAATCGGACTACAACGACGCCTACATATCTCATTTAACACATTTTCAAAATTTCATCTGATTTTTTACTTTCCAGTATAAAAATCAGGAACTAATCAATGTATCTCGATAACACTCTGTACGAACTGGTGTCTTTACCATATCTGAACACAACTAGCTATGCTATGCCCCCAGATACCGAGTATGTGGACTGCATTTCTATTGTGAAAATATGTTTCCACAGCTTTGACGTTTGCAATTTACGTGAATAAAAAGTATTCGGTTACATCTGAACTTAGCCCCTCCTTGCTTGTTTTATTTACCTTATTATAATGCTTTTCGATAAAGCAATAAGCGATTGATTTCTAGAAAAACGAATCATAGATGTGTTACTGCACAGATGCGACTTCGTAATAGAGCCAAATACCCGTGCGCAAAGAGTAGCCGTCTGAATAATGATTAGTCAACAAGCAATCGTAAACATTTCGTTTACAATTATTTATTTCGCGAAGGGGGGAAATATGAAATAAGGTCTGTTATCAAACTGCATAATAAATATAGGAAAATCAGTATGATGAATTTGAAAAACAAATTTAAATTGCTTATATTGGATAGATACAAGTTTTTGGCATGATTCATAGATTCGAAAACTAATTAATATTTTTATTTTTTATCTATCATTTTTCATTCCATGAATGGCTCGTGAACGAAGATTTAATAATACTTATACATAAATATATGTATGTATGTATGCATGCGTACGCGTGTACTTGTCGTGTAGATTGTCGCATTATCTTGACACTGAAACAGAGGTACTTAAAGTGATTAATTATATGTGATAACTTTTATAACGGACACCACTACGTATAAGGCGATAAATTTCATCAAGCTACAATTAATTTCATTAGAATATATATACATACATATGTAAATGTATCGATGAATGAATCATCCCTGCATCAAATCTAATTCTGACAATTGATATTTCAACATACATATATGTATGTAGATAACAAAATTATACCCTCATACGAGATTAATATTTTGGTCGAAAATTTGGTTATGAAACGTTTCGACTACGCAGTGTTTTCAGACCAAATTCTTTATATATTCGCTACTTTTAGGGGAAGTGAACGTGTAGACCAATACAACGCAATGCTGATTAAGGTTGTTCCATACGAAGATAATAATGTATACGGCATTTACCTTACTTATCCACAGAGGTCATTTCGAAACCACAGACTAGTCAGATTTGGAATAAATTTTTAATTTCTAAAGTAATTGAATAAAGTTCATTAATTGGGTTTTGCGACCCTGCATGTCATGTCATTGCCTATGTTGAAGGAAAAACACGCATGCTCTTTACTCGCACGGTCTTGAAAAAGCTGCAGAACATTGTTGCCCTAAGACAGGTCACAACCTAGTGGCTTCTCATTTGAGCCGGATGGGCATAAGTAACGACGATACATGCAATAAGTGAATGGTAGGTATGAGAGAGATACTGTCCAGCCTTACCACGAACTCGTCTTACATATCTATGCTCGTTGTTCAAGGGTCTGGATGAAGAGTCAAAATTAGACATCAAGTCGCTTTTAAAGTTCGCAAAAATTAAACTGAACCACCATCTGGGTATACTAAAGACCAGCAGGTCCATGTAAGGTGTGACAACTGAACGGTATAACCTAATCTAACCAATTTCGAATTTTGTTAAATGCATTTGATATCGATCGAAAAAATTTCATCATCACAGCAACAGTTTTCTTAAATAGTTTTTTTTTTAAATAATGCATTTGCTGAAAGAACGGTAAAACGGTTTCGGATCGCTTTTAAAAACATTCATTGCGCTAAACACACGTTTAACATCTGCAGTAGAGTATGGTAAAGGGAAGAACGAAATGGGGAAAATTGCCAAATACTCAAAAGGATTCAGTATAATGCCATTGAATAAAATTAACATTTCTCTTACCACAATCAACATTGATCAAAACTTCAGAATCTGTGACACATATTTTCGCACAAGCTAGTAAGTCTCATTTCAATTGGGTTACGTATTCGATGAAGATCGCTTTTATGTTATATAAAAATTGCTTTTTTTGCGTTTCAAAATTACTGGAAAGTTTAGCTCTTTAGAAAAGTTTAAATATTACTATTTTACGTTATTCACCACTTACAGATAAAAACACTGGAAAGAACACAAGGCACGTACGGTTTTTTTTCGACTTTTTAGTTTTCAAAAAGCACTAAGTTTTCAACTAAGAAGAGACTAATACAAGTATGGTTCAGATCTTTTTTTCAGTATCTTCGTTTGAACAGAGGCAAATACATTATACTACATACATACACACAATATGTATGGCTTTGAAGTGCACAAAATGTATAAAAGGATCAGAGAAGCATTGAGATGCATACACATTGTATGCCGAATGTATTACACAATCTCTTATTATGCCTCTTAATTATATATTTTATTTACTAGATTTTTCCAACGAAATTGTTTGATTTTCCCTACACAGTTATGCTAAATTAAAATTTCGCAATAAGCTACAAGTTAATTTCTAAAGAAGACACTAATTGTTCACGTGAAAATAAGTGTGATTTTAAGATTTCCAATATCCACTCACTGATTGCGGTTGCGCTGATAAAATTTCAACACAGTCTTATTAAAGCCTTCCTTATTTAATACTACCGCCCCGGCGTTGCCAGTTAAGGGCCAAGGTTCTTCGTAAGGTACTCCACGCTCTTTGAATGTGTTGAATGTAAGTGTTGCCCATTTGTAGAAAATGTACAGGAGTAGCAGGGACACAAGTCCCAATTCGATAAAAACCATGTTGGTAATACAAATATTTCTTCTTTTAGAATGTTCAATTTAGAGCTGAATTGAAAATTTTATTTCGCAACCGTTCACATTGAAAGTTTAAACAATACTAAAACAATATCAAAGCTCTTCTGATTGTTAGGGACGGGGAACACCAACAATTACTGTCATCGAAATGCATATAACAGCTTTATGCACAATTGCGAGGAGAACTCTCTGTACAGACAATTTTGATTTTGTGTTGGAATGTCTATAGAAAGCTCAATTTACTAATGAATGAGAACGAAAGCCAACCGAGTGACTGAAGACTTAGATGATTAACGCACAGCTTTTGATTCGCTTTGCTTCAGACTTTTTCCTTTTTAAAATGCGATGCTTATTTACTGCCGCAACAAGTTGCAGTGGTGCGCACGCCTCAATACTACTACATTTTACGTTTGCGGGGGACAAACATTGGTCGACTTCCTAAACGCAGGTTGCAATGCATATATACAATGCATATAGTTCCTAAAGTCATACTTGAATTTTCTGGCAACGCCTAATGTTCCTAATTAGTTGGCAACTCAGTTCTAAACGCATCACATGTTTAAAGCGTGCATCAATTTTATTTGGTATGCAGAACAGACAATGGCAGAGTAAATAATTTTTATTTATTGTAACTAATTTAAATTGTGTTATCATTTCGTTTTATCTTATATTATAGAGAAAAAAGTGGACACACGAGCGGAAGAAATTATTAATAACAACAAGGCTTCGCCATGAAGCAGAATTTTCCGGCAAAAAAAGAAAGAGAAATACAATTTGGGAGTCGATTTTAAGGGAAATGAGGGACGTTGAGAGCTCGTTTCCATTTTCAAGAGATTAAATAACGAGTTGTTTTCTCAACATAAGAAGTGGTGATTTGGTGGAATTTTTAATTCACCGCTTACTAGTGCTCTACGAAATGGGCTCCTTTGCCACACTGATGCGTCATGACATCGTCCGGGACAGCCGACAAAGACGTCCAGAAATTTCATATCGCTGTCAACAATGGCCTATACAAATTGCTTATTATAATTTGCCAAGAGATGAGTATACATGTGTAATTACCTGTGCAATGATGGAAAACGTCCCTTTTCTGTTATAGAAACTTATTGCATCATTTTTTGGTTGTGATATGGGAATGTGCGTTCCATCAATGCATCCTTATACAAAAGGAAATATATTGTGGCGACGTTGAGAAAACCCATCAGCGATCTTTTTTTGAGCTGCAGTAGTAGTTGGAAATTTTATTATTGTCGATTTTAGACGACATATAAGTTTGAGGATTTTAATAAATGCTCTATAAGTGGCGCCCATTCCTACATCAAATCTGTCACTAATTTGTCGAAATGATGTATTATTGGCAAGCTTTCAAATTGTCAAATACAATGCCTTTTCCGTGGAAACTGCAGTACGACCTGTTGATGATTCGGTCCACATTGGTTGTAGCATAGTCATCAGCCTCTGAAATTGCAGCGAACACGTTTTATGTTATCCATATTTGAAATTCAATTGTGTACTTACCTTGAACGTGCTTCTTCGCATCCGAAAATGGGAATAAAATATGTCGTCTTCCATCAATACAATAGATCCACAAAAATTTGTATTTTTCACCACCTTTCTTCTTCTTAAATTCAAAGTCCTTAATAAAAACTGCCGCTTCTTTTTTTCTTTTCAATTAGTTTTTTTATTAACTTAATATTTGAAGAATTAGCTAAAGCTAAAGCTAATTCTTCAGCATTTGCTAATAAAATTAATGAATAATTTCTTCTCTCGTCCATATTAACTCAAAATTTCGTTATTTGCAATAACAGTCATTATTTGACATATGTTTTATGTATGAGTTTTACGATGACGTTCCTAAACGTCATTTATATGCAAAGCATTTATTTGCAACGCAGAGTTGCGTTGAAAATCAGCTTTGCATTTCATACGCATTTTTTCGAGTTATGCATCGCAACTTGCTTTTAGGAAGTCGGCCATTGCTATAGATTTTCGTACGTCCCTAGCGTACGTGTTCAGCCGCTTTCGTGTGCGTGTGACATTTTTCGCAGTAGCAGAATTATCAGTCAAACACGCGTGTTTGGATTTTTATTGCGTTGAGCGCTACTGCTATAGAGTATAATAGTTTTAAACGATTTGCTCAGTTCATCCGATCTGAACAGTTTTTTTGGAGATTATATTATTACCATAAGCAGTAATCCATGTAAAATTTCATGAAGATGCCACGTCAAATGCGAAAGTTTTCTATACAAGCTCTTGATTACGATCGTTCGGTTTATATGGCAGCTATAAGCTATAGTGAGCCGATCTGAAGAATTTCTGCCGATATTACATTATTTCTATAAACAATAACTCATACCAAATTTCGTGAAGATATATCGTCAAATGAGGAAGTTTCCTATGCAAGCATTTGATTCCGATCATTCAGTTGCTATGGCAGCTATATGCTATAGTTAACCGATCTGAACAATTTCTTCGGAGATTACATTGCTGCCTTAGAAAATAATCCTTACCAAATTTCGTGAATATATCTTGTTAAATCCAAAAGTTTTCTTTACCAGCACTAGAATCCGATCGTTCAGTTTCTATAGCAGCTATATGCTATAGTAAGCCGATCTGAACAATTTCTTCGTATATTACTTAATTGTCCTAGAAAATAACCTGTGTCAACTTTTGTGAAGATACATTGACAAATGTGAAAGTTTTCCATACAAGAACTTGATTCCGATCGTTCAGTTCGTGTGGCAGCTAAATGTTATAGTGGTCCGATGTCGGACAAATGAGCAGTTTCTTGAAAAGAAAATAACGCTTGCAAAATTTCAAAACGATATCTTAACAAGTAAGGAAGGGCTACGTTCGGGTGTCACCGAACATTTTATACTATCGCATGATAAAGTGATAATAATTTACATATTTTTTTATTTTGCTGTAAAATTAATTAGATTGGATCAATTTGTGTACTTTGAGTATTGAAATGTATTTTCATTTCCTACTGTATATGTACATATATATTATACAGAGAAGGCATCAGATGGAATTCAAAATAGCGTTATATTAGAAGAAGGCGTGGTTGTTAACCGATTTCACCCATATTTCGTACATTTCATCAGGGTGTTAAAGAAATATTATATACCGAATTTCATTGACATCGGTTGAGTAGTTCCTGAGATATGGTTTTTGGTCCATAAGTGGGCGACGCGACACCCATTTTCAATTTTTAAAAAAAGCCTGGGTGCAGCTTCCTTCTGCTATTTCTTCCGCAAAATTTAGTGTTTCTGACGGTTTTTGTTAGTCGGTTAACGCACTTTTAGTGATTTTCAACATAACCTTTGTATGGAAGGTGGGCGTGGTTATTATCCGATTTCTTCCATTTTTGAACTGTATATGGAAATGGCTGAAGGAAACGACTCTATAGAGTTTATTTGACATAGCTATAGTAGTTTCCGAGATATATACACAAAATTTTGTAGGGGCGGGGCCACGCCCACTTTTCCAAAAAAATTACGTCCAAATATGCCCCTCTCTAATGCGATCCTTTGTGCCAAATTTCACTTTAATATCTTTATTTGTGGCTTAGTTATGACACTTTATATGTTTTCGATTTTCGCCATTTTGTGGGCGTGGCAGTAGGCCGATTTTGCCCATCTTCGAACTTCACCTTCTTATAGAGCCAAGAAATACGTGTACCAAGTTTCATCATGATATCTAAATTTTTACTCTAGTTACAGCTTGCACGGACGGACGGACATCCGGATTTTAACTCTAACGCTAAATCGACTCAGCTCAATACACTGATGATTTATATATATACTTTATAGAGTCTCCTAGGCTTCCTTCTGGATGTTACAAACTTCGTGGCAAACTTAATATACCCTGTTCAGGGTATGACAAGTAAGGAAGAGCTAAGGGTGCAACCGAACATTTTATACTCTTGCAACCTGCAAAAATCAAAGCCGGAAAATTTTTAATACATAGACATACCATTATAAGAGAAGGATTACTCCTTAATCTCAGTTATACTTATATATCACATACTCGGTACCTATGGGCTTGAACAGTTTTTGTTGAATTTGGACAATTTTTGGTTATTAGGTGGCATACACTAAAGGCATTATTCGCGCAAAGCTTTATCTCGTTATATTAATTACTTCTTAATTTGTGTACTGGAAAGTGAAAGAATCTAGTGGAATTGAAAATTATGTTATTTGGAAAATATTTCGCCCATTTTCTCAACGGGACATGGAAATATGAAAAAAATACCACATACCAAATCGAAATCGGGCAGTCAGGTCCCGAGATATGGGATTTCAAAAAAAAGTAGGCGGTACCGCGCCCATCGCCCAATGTTTACCCCGGTCCCTATAAAACCTTGTCATACCATTACGCCTCTCGCGCAGTTAGTTATTGATTTATCGCGCTTGAAGTAGTTTTGGATTGTACCGATAAATGGGGAGAGAACGGGGTTTCCATCCGATTGCTTCCATTTTCACACTATTGCTAGGAGTTCTTCGTATATTCGTGCTGAGCGAATTTGGCTGTTGTAGCTTAAATGGTTTAGGAGATATATATAGTACATTCAACTTATTAGAGGGCGGGGCCATGCCCACTTTTTAAAAAAAATTCCTACAGGTGCCCCTTGCTACTGAAATCATCTGTGCCAAATATCAGTTCTATATCTTAATTTAGTGCGTAGTTATGGCACTTTATAGGTTTTCGGTTAATGGCAATTTGTGGGCGTGGCAGTGGTCCGATTACGCCCATAATTTGTCATAACTAAGCCGCACATTAAGATATAAAACTGCAATTTGGTAAAACGAATTGCATTAACCGAGGAACCTCTTGTTGAGAAATGTTTAAAAGGTGGACGTGGCCTCGCCCCCAACAGATTTAATCTTCCAAACTATTCGAGCTATAAGACCCAATTTTGCATAGGACAAATTTTTTCAATTCTTTTTAGAACAATGTGAAAATAGGTTAAATCGGATGATATTCCCACACACTCCCCATATAACGTGGTTGTTAAAAACTACTGAATGCCCGATAAATCAGTAACTAAATGTACCAGAGACAATAAATTTGACACTCGGGGTGGTCTACCGTCCAAAAATTGTCGAAATCGGCCTATATCCCCAATACGTATGGTTGACTGGCTGCCGAAAATATCTGTTGTGAGATATGTAATTGAATTGATATCCCCTTGTGGCAAAAATGGGGTTAATGAGATCAATACTTCCTTTAGCCCCATATGTATACCTAATATAAATAATTTCGAACTTCCATTGTGAGAACTTATTTTTCTATAACACTTTGTGTCTAAAATGTATAAAATAGAGTGAAATTTTACCTAGCCGCTATATAACTAATATTAGAATATTCGAACATCTGGCTGACTTTGGTCTTGGTGAATATAGATAAAATCGTGTCAATACTACCCCAACTCACATACATACATTACATATACAAATGATTTTCGATAGAATTATATCTTAATAAAATTGCTTAAAAATAAATTCTTAAATATATCTGAGCAAAATCTAAACATCGTTTTTTTCTTATCTCCAAAAATTTTAAATCGATTCGAGTAAAATTTTAAGATTTAGACCTTTCGGAAGTTTTGCATATCAAGCCACGTCAGCGTGCAGTGCTCCGTTTTTGAACTCGGTGGACACGATTTCTCGACAGTTATGGACCGTTTTAGTTCGAATTATGTACACATCTTTAAAATAACACTATCTAGTTATTGAACGAAGGATTATTTTCATGACGACTTTTTTTAAGCCAATAAATGCCGAAAATTTGACAAAAAAAATATAATTTTTTTAATAAAAATTTAAATTTTTTTCTTTGTTCAAATACGAGATTTATGTATGTACTAACGGAATATTTTTGGTTATTTAATTTTAGATAAACCAATAATAAGTTATGCTGTCGACTGCGAGAGCACTTTTTTGTGAGACACCAACATTTTAATATCAAACTTTCAGGAGACATTGCTCATATATGTACCTATGATTGTTTATTTAAAAAATGTCGTAAAAATACCATTTTTGTATCTCTGCATGGTTGAAATGTGATACTTTAATATACATATGTACAAGTTTTTTTTAAATTATGTGGTTTAGCACTGAATTAGAATGGAATTGTTCTATACCTTGATGTAAACCTCCAAAATATAGTAAATTTGATTGTAATTTATTCACGATTTCTAAGAATAATAAATTTTGAATTCATTTGCAACATTTTTTAATACAAAGTTTTACCACCAGCCAAAGCCAAGCTGATTCTTGCATGTTAAGTATAAATAACTTAGGCCTTCCTCCTTTAATATTATTTATTATTAAAGAAGTCAAAACTTCTTTAGCATCCTTGAAAGTCGATCAAATGAAAAAGTGACAGTAACGAGAGGCAGACAGATAAATTTATCAGTTTTAACCTGGGAAAAAATTATATAACCGCACAATTTGTAACAGTATAAAATTTCAGTTACATCCTAACCTAGCCAATTCTTACTTGTTTTTATACACCTACATAACTATAACTTCGCCTTGTATTTTCAATTCATCAACTAGTATTATTCTTTCATAGACATTGCAAAGATGTATTATATGTGCTTGAAATAAAAATGGATTATATAAGAGCCCAGTTGGAAGGCAAAATCTAAATATCAATATCAAAAACAAACAAGCGACAACAACTGCCAACAGGTGTGCGAACAAAAAATATCTCCCGAAGAAACAAAATCACGAAAATGCTCAGTTTTCAAAGTTTTTTGCAATTTCATCGGTTAGAAGATTCGCTGAAGAGCACAAAAGACTAACGCTGATCAACATTCTCAAAACGCACAGAGCCAAAAGCAATAAATGACTTCTTAGAATTTAACCTATATGGCAAGTTAGTTAGCGATTAGTTTAAATATTGTACAGTTATTTGTTGAAATTAGCAAGAATGAGAATGAATAAATACAGTGAAGTCTCCCGTAAGCGGACATTGTCGGGATCTTCCATTCTGGCCGTCTAATAGATTATCCTTAATAAACAGCAAACAATTTTGGGACCGGCCAATGTGCACGGTTAAAGGAGATGTCTGTTTATTAGAGCTTTCACTGTATTAATAACATTCATTAACATTCTCTGAAAGTGGTAACTGTTCGAAGCATACATTAGGAGAAACAAGTCAAATCACTTAATACTTAAGTATAGAAAGTATTAGTTGAAATATTTAGGGTATACGATATGCGATAAGCCGTTCGAAGCATACATTAGGAGAAATAAGTCAAATCACCTTCAAACCAGGCTCTTATTAAGCCATTGCAAGCATACCAACGTTGTTCGCGCCTATCTGACATCTTATTCTTCTTAATTGGCGTAGACACCGCTTACGCGATTATAGCCGAGTTAACAACGGTGCGCCAGTCGTTTCTTCTTTTCGCTACGTGGCGCCAATTGGATATTCCAAGCGTAGCCAGGTCCTTCTCCACCTGGTCCTTCCAACGGAGTGGAGGTCTTCCTCTTCCTCTCCTGCCCCGGGTGGGTACGGCGTCGAATACTTTCAGAGCAAGAGTGTTTTCGTCCATTCGGACAACGTGACCTAGCCAGCGTAGCCACTGTCTTTTAATTCGCTGAACTATGTCAATGTCGTCATATATCTCGTACAGCTCTTCGTTCCATCGAATGCGATATTCGCCGTGGCCAACGCGCAAGGGACCATAAATCTTTCGCAGAACTTTTCTCTCGAAAACTCGCAACATCAACTCATCAGTTGTTGTCATCGTCCAAGCCTCTGCACCATATAGCAGGACGGAAATTACGAGTGACTTATAGAGTTTGGTTTTTGTTCGTCGAGAGAGGACTTTAATTCTCAACATCACATCACGACATCACATTTCTAAACATATGTTTGAAGCTTCATGGGCAGCACTTATGTGCTTGCTGTCAAACCAGCTTCCGTTATATCCCTCTCTTCAATAAAGGGATTCAACCGCATAGCACGCTTTTCACTTCAATCCGCGTTAATATTATTCATCTTCCGCGAACGCTACTAAACATTAACTTATTTTGGTTCTTTGAGCCGGATATCATTGCATATTAATGACATTCCCCTAATCCGCTTTCATTTTCAACATTTTCAGTATTCATCATGTTTTCGGCTAAAATTCGCGACACCGCGCTAAATGCGAAGTGGATGCTCTAGACGGTAGACACTGAGGTAATAACTACTTACCTCCAATTGTTGTAGAAGCAATGGATTCGCTCACATGTGCCGACAAGAACGTTTTCATTGAGGGGCAGGCATGCCTACAAGGTGAGGAGTAGTACAGCGCCGCCAAAGCTAACCTGAAACGCCTGTACGCAACTCAAAGGCAGCAGACATTGCAAACTACCGTTCATGATTCACCTGCTCCTGTACCGCTTCCAAAACTACAGCTGCCGTCATTTAGTGGTGATCCCACTCAATGGCTTCATTTTCATTATAATTTTTGCTCTCTCATTCATACGAATGTCAATTTGTTGGGCGGACAAAAATTGCAATATTTACGAAACTGTTTGAATGGGGAAGCATTCGAATTGGTGAGTAGCTTAGCAGTATGTGGCATGCAACTCAGATTCTCTTGAACGAAGTATCGTCAATAAAATTACTTCATACTCTTGAAGAAAACAAGAAAGAAAACCCCATCTTCTGATAAATAGAAATTTTGCCGTTGATTAGGCCCCAAACATACTTGTTTGCGAAAAATTGTCACAACCTCAGATATGTCAGCATTCACTGTCGGCATTTGGCGGATTCACGAGGGGGTTTAGGGTTTGTATTTGTGTTTCTTTCATCCACTGTTTAGAACCCAAAGCTTTTTTATACTCTTGCAAACAGTTGCCCCATGGTACCTGTATTATAGTTTTATTCACCTAACGGTTGCACGCATCACCTAAAACTAAAACAGTTAGATGTAGGGTTATAAATATATAAATGATCAGGGTGACGAGAAAAGTTGAAACCCGGTTGACTGTCTGTCTGTCCGTCCGTCCGTGCAAACTGTAACTTGAGTAAAAATTGAGTTATCTTGTTGAAACTTGGTATGCAAGTTTTTTAGTACAAACAAAGTTTGAGTTCGTAGATGGGCGTAATTGAATCACTGCCACGCCCACAAATCGCCATTAATCGAAAACCTATAAAGTGCCATAACTAAGCACTAAATTAACATATAAAACTCATACTTGGCACAGATGATAGCAGTAGCAAGTGGCACCTGTGAGAACAAAATTTTGAAAAAAGTGGGCGTGGCCCCGCCCTCTAATAAGTTTAATGTGTATATTGGATGGAAATCCCGTTCCTTTCCCATTTAACGGTACTGTTCAAAACTACTTAAAGCCCGATAATCAATAACTAAATGCGCGAGAGACGTAAAAATTTGCCGCCAGGATGGTATGACAAGGCTTTAAAGGGCCCGGGGAAAAATTGGGCAAAGGGCGATGTGGCATTATTTCATATGCTTAAGTCACGTTGTGAAAATGAGCCACAAAGCCGTAGAGCACAATTTTAAATTCCATTTGAATCGTTCAGTTTCCAGTACACAAATCAAGAAGCAATTAATATAACGGGATAGTACTTTGCACGAATAATGCCTATAGTGTGTGCCAACGTATGACCAAAAACTGCTCAAGGTACCTATAGTTGACTCTTGATCGAAAATGTAGGTCAATGTGTGAGATATGTAATTGAAAATCAGGGACACTCCTTCCCTGAGTATGATATCTCTGTATCTTAAAAATGGGTTGAATTGGGCCAATACTGCCCTTAGCTCCCATATACCTAATATAAAGTTTTTCGAATTTCTGAGAGACTTTGTACGGCATACAGGTATATCGGTAAATATGTGAGTTATCTCAATGAAAATGAGAGAGCATGTCTTACTCATAACAGTGAATCTTTGTGCCTAAAATAAATAAAATTTGCAACTTGACATAGCCCGTATATAACTAATATCCGGCTTTTCGAACATCCGGCTGACTTTACTCTATATTTTTGATTTTTAGTATGTGACATGCTAATAGTATTATGTATTGGGAAAAATAGATAAAATCGGGTCTATACTACTCCAGCTACCGTATTCTACATAAAACAATTTTCGTTTTTCTAACAAACCTTATGTTTCTGCCAGTATATGAGTTATATGTATATAGTATATGTATCGGGTGATTTTTTAAGAGCTAGGGTGTGTCATTCTGAGGCAACCTTTGTTTTCAACTAAAAAACAGGCTAAAAACTTTCGAAAATGTGAAAAAAAGTCACTCAAAAGATGAGCTCTTTATATTAATATTAAGAGGTGCCTGTTTCAAATTTTCTATTTTCCATATAAATTACATAAAAAAATAATTTTTTTTGTGGTGGGTATTGTGCGGAGGTTATTATATGTGCACGCGATGGCTGCCTGTAGGGATGGTAAACTCGATTCCGATTCTACTCCAGAATTTCTCGTAAAATAATCGATTTTTCGAATGTCAAGAATCGATTCTTAATCGACTTTGACTACTGAAGATCGATTCCGAAAATAAAAGTATAAAGTTACATTCAAAGCATAGGGTAACTGTGAGAGTGACACGTCGCGATGACAGAGTAAAAATAAAGATACTGTTTTTTTTGTCACTCCTACGTCGCAATGTGTCGCTCTCACAGTTTGCCCTATGCTTCAACTGTGATATATCAAAGACTGAAGAGTATTCGAGTAAAAATTAATATTTTTCATTGTTATTCAGATTAATAAATTGTGAGTGTACAACTCTTTATCTTTTATAAAAAATTTTGTAAAAAAATGTATTGAAGTATTTTTCTGAATATTAAAAAACAGCGAAGATCGTTTTGCCGCCCCCAAGACGTTGCGCCCGGGGCGACGGCCCCCTTCATTCTGTTAATAACAAACATATGTACATTTTTTTTAATTAAAGGAAAAAATCGAAAAGCAATAATTTAAACAAAGGCTTTAAGCAAATTTCAGCGCGTTGCCATAATTGGCGGGAAAACGGTTGGCAGCAACTGATGGAACATACTATATATAAGTTGTGTTTGAAGCTTTACAACTGCTCTCTAATACACCAAGTTCAAAGTTGAAATTTGAATTTATGGCTGCTAAATTAGCCCGCAGTCATATTATTAGAAAAAGAATCTCTCCAAATTTCTATAACATATCTCTCAGATTGACCGATATTTTCGATAAAAAGTTCGCAATTGGTACTTTGATTCACATATTCGGTAGTTTTGGTTTTTTTGGGACAATTTTTGGTCACTGTGGCCTACTTTTAACTAAGCACTATTCGGACAAAGCTTTATCTCTATACATTCATGCTAGGTTTGAATTCTGGAAAGTGAAATTATCAGAGGGAATTTAATATTGAGTTATACATATGGGATGTGGGTGCGGATGTAGTTCGTTTCGTTTGTTTTCGCACTGGAATATAGGAATGTTAAGGTGACATTACATGGTCGACATCGGTCGAGTTGTTCCTGAGACATGAATTTTTCGCCGAATGTGAGCGGTGCGCTGCGCTTCGTCCATTTCTGACCTCGGTTCCTATAAAATCCTCTTGTATCATCTCAGGTGCAAAAATTATTGCCTCTGGAACATTAATTTATTGACTTATCGCGCTTTTAGTAGTTTTTAACGAAACCGTTATATGGGAAGTGGGCGGGGTTAGACCCCGATTTCATCTAATTTTACAAATGATCTGAGCTTCTTGGATTTTATACCTTAAGTGGTTTTGGAGATGTGTACATTAAGGTCTTAGAGGGCAAGGCCAAAGTCTTTTTTAATTTTTAGCCTACCGGTGCCCCTTCTCTGTGCCAAATTACAGTTTTGTATCTTAATTTAGTGATTAGTTATGGCACTTATACGTTTTCGTTTATTAGCGTTTTTTGGGCGTGAGAGTGGTCCGATTACACCTATCTACGAACTCGTCCTTTCTTTTTTTGCCAAGAAACATGTGTACCATGTTCCATTATGATATCTATGATTTTTACTCAAGCTACAGCTTGCACGGATGGACGGAAAGTTAGTAGCTCAAGATCAACTCGTCTCGTCATCCTCATCATTTAGATATACATAACTCCACTTCTATTTCGATGTGACGAAAGTCCGGCTCTTAAGGCCACAGCTACAAATCACTTGCCCTACCATTGCCTTTTCCCATTTATAAATTTTTTGCGTTTAAATTTTGAGGCCACACATTATCTCAAATATTGGAGTAGTAAAATTTTGGATCAGGAAGCTGTTTGAAATCCAATTTAATGTAAGTTTCGTCGTTCATAACTATACATCCTTTACATTTGCTCAGCCCTTTGCCATATACCAAACGGGCACGAGATTTTGCTACATATTAATTTTTCTTCGATCTGTTGGGATATTTTGTGGCATGGTAGGCAACTAACCCCGCATTTATGCGTTTGTGTCTCGCTGTTTTAAATCTTTTCAAATAGTATTTGCAACCAAATTTTTTGCCACATCTTGTTTTGCTCTCTCGTAAATTAATATTGTTTTATATCGTTTTATTAAATTGGGCACTGTTGTTTTTGGTAATTTCAGAACTTTTGCAATCTTCGAACAGGACCAAGATGGATTTTCAATCATTTTGTGCACAATTAGTTTTCGATTTATGTACAACTTCCATCACATATAAAAACTGACAAAATCACTGCGTAGAAATAAAACTTTTATGAAATAACATTATCATAATTGTCAAATACAAGGTGCGTTTCAAAGTAAACAGAACCTTTTGAACCTAGCGCCCCCTGGTGGCGCCATCTAGGTATATATCGACTAGTGCGTTAGAATCTGCTATCTTTATCCAGTGAGAATTTTATGACATTTAATCGATTGCAAGTGAAGTTATTGCGTTTTAAGTGTCAGTATGTTTGTGTTATCGGTGCGAAAATGAGCTTCGAACAAAGAGCCAATATTACATTTTGTTTTAAAATTGATTGTCCAATTGATGAAACAAGTTTATGACGAAGATTGCCTATCCCGAGCAGAGGTGTCAACGTTTTCAAAGTGTTTGTGAGGACATAAATGACGATCAACATGTGGGCCAATTACAATCCGCGATCACCAGAAATTCCATCGAAACTGTGCATGAATTAATCAAAAATCAGCCGAAATCAGCATTGAAATTCATGGAAATGGAATTGAACATCTCCAAAACATCGATTTATCGCATTTTGACCGAATATTTGAGCTTACGAAAGGCGTTTGCACAGTTTGTTCCGTTCAAATTGACTGAAGACCAAAAATTGCTCAGAATCCGTTTCATCGATCGACGCTTGTGACTGATTATTTGACCAAAAATCACATTTTAACCATTAACCACTCCCCGTATTCACCTGATATGGCACCGTGCGACTTCTTCCTTTTCGGAAAAATGCATTTTCCCCTGAAAGGAAAGCGTTATGCAGACGTAGAGGCCATTCAAAAGGCTTGCACCGGCATACTGGCGGCCATATCGATTAACGAGCTAAAACACTTGTTCGACATGCTTTTGGGCCGTGCAAAAGCTGTATTGAAGCAGAAGGAGACTATTTTGAATAAAATAAATTGATTTCGCCGAAAAAAACCATTTGTTCTGTTTTTTTTTTTAAGTCCTGTTTATTTTGAAACGTACCTTGTACATACATAAGTATGTATGTGAAAATGAGTTGAATTCGATGATTAGTGATGCGACAGTAGTCGCTAGGTGGCGTACCGTTTTGGCGTGAACCATGCTTTATTACTTTCCGAATAAATTAACCATTCACTACTAAGAACTAGCTCCTGTTTTATCCATATAAAATATTTAGAATTTTTGAAATCCGTAACTTCATTCACACTGGTTATAAAATAAAAAAGGAATTTGATTGTATTTCTTCGGTAACTTGTGTTGAAAAATCTAATTAGGGCTAGAGTTTTTTTAAAAAATGTTCAATAATTTATTCTAATAAATACTTAAACATTTAATGGAAAGAAAACTATTATTAACAATTGCATTCAAATATTTACGGCAGATGAACAAGATGCTTGAGAATCCTTACTGATACGTTGAGTTTTTCATAAAATTTTATATATGTAACTCTGGTGGGACAACAGAGATGATTATTGTAGACGTTTTCATTGCCGAATTTATTAATATATCATCTAGATTTCTACTTGAGTACGGATCTTCCGATATAAAAACAGAACAGATTATAACTTAAGGGCGGGTTTTTCGGGATTCATAATTTAATATAAAGTATTAAAAAAATATATATATATATGTATATATCCTTATCAGAAATACTGTATTTTTCCATTCCAGGTGTCATAATGGACGACATAATTTTTCAGAGCTCTAATCCGAATTCCGTATATGTGCTCAATTCTAATTACCGATATTATGGGGTAAGATTAAAAATATGTAACTGAACAAATATGCAATTGCCAGAAAACTTAAAGAAGTCGACAATTACATTCGTTTTTTGTTCACCTCCATAGTAATGATATTCCTATTAAATTTTCACTTTATCAAACTCATGTTTCTTCCTATGCAGCAAATTATTTCATTTAAAATCGCTGTTAATATTTCGTTTTCGCTTTCTTAGAACTTTGCCCGCCTAAATTTGATCGAACCGAATGACGTGATCAGTAAAAACCAGTCATATTGTCAACACGCAGCGCTTACGAGTTCTGGCCATCGCAGTTGTTCTGCGGCTACTCGGCCAACGCAGCATAAACTGCGTCATTTTGGAAAGTTTTGTGACGTTCCGGAAGCAATCGGAAATCCTGTAACGACAGCGCCTACCACAACAATAAATCCACCCGCACCGACATGCTTGGCATCTACGGATGCATTTCAAAAATTCTTCAATCGCAGTTATGTAGCAAATACCGGTGGTTGTGACAGCCTTCATTCACTGCACACCGATTGCTATTGCGGAAGAGCAGCTGGTGCATGCACAGATACGAACTCGATGCAAAATATTTGCAAAAACAAACCTAATAACAACAATAAGAAAAAGAATATTAATTTAAAACCTTCCCTAATCGCAAAAAAAACGAAATTCCGAAAATTCATTGAGGAAGAAAAATGGAAGACCGGCGACGAATGCATTTTGGAAAACGAATACCAAAATAAGTGAGTTTGCTATTGAATATTTAAATTGAATTATGAAAATAACTTATTTTTTATTTCAATTACTGAATTTCCTAATGAGCTCAATTCGTCTCCCCTTTATTCTCAACAGAAAGTATTTCAAATGCCATTGATCTATATTCTATTATTACCTATGTTTTAAAAAATATGTATATCTTTAACTGTACTTCAGCTTCCATTCCCTCCTAAAACTAGAAGTTTTAATTTATTATTATTTCCCCTTAACTTTATTTTGTACCAGCCACAATGTTCGTGTTGAATTTACCGGTTCCAGTACACCTACTGAATTCCGTACCAACTCAAGTGTGAAGGAATCAAATACCGCTGAGTCAACTACACTAACCGCTTCAATGGCCGCAATGGCAACTTGTGGGCCATTAAACAACATCGTCAAGCATTACTGGAATGGAAAAATGGAGCCAAATGCAACGGGTAGCGAGAGAAAGAAACATCAGCAGCAGAACCAATCGAATAATTGGAGCGGAAGCGGTGATAGCAACAATCAACAACACCAAGCCCCACAACAACTAGAGGTGTTGAAGTCAACCCACCAACAAAAAACCAATTACGAGCTTTACAAGGAAGCATCCGATCTGCTTGGATTGCCTTGCACACTTTGTGATAACTGCCGATGCCTCGAATGTCAGGTAAGTCAGAGTGGGACATTAGATATGAGACACTAATATACAAGTGTCTGCGTGCTTAATAGAATATACTATAAATTTACTCCCTTTTAGTCGTAGAATGTATGTATATGTATTTAATAAGTTATTTGCTGTTGGAAGCAGATCTACAGCGCTAAAAGTGGCCACTTAATTTCTTGCTTATCAATTATGAGAACGCAGTGTAGATAAATCTAGTATTCGTTAAAAGCAATGATATGTGTAAATTACTAGAAAAACCTTAGTCTATTAGTGCAATGAAGGTATCTCACTTACGCGCATTGCCGAGATGGCCACTTTAAAGCAATGTTATGAGAGGCATTACTCAGAATGCGAATATAATATTCGAATTTGCCTCCGTTTCCAGTGTACTTGATGATCTAGTACGAAATACTTGTAGTTTAGAATAGTTAAAAATTTGGTTCAGATTTGCTAAGTTGTAAAAAAGTGGTTGTCACGTCTTTCGTTTTAGTTTTTAAAAATTAATCATAAATTAAGATAATGAATTTAGATAGTTTATGGGATGAGCACAAATGATCAAATTTAATTCTATAATAATACCATTGTAGGGGCATAGCAATGTTTTCACGAGCTTCAACTATGAAGTTACAGTCATGAACAGTAAAATAGCACACTTTGAGTCAGGACCAATCTTGTGCGCCCCTTCTAAGCCTATTAACAACCTTAACAAAAAAATATATAACTTTTGAAAAATATTCATGCATTTGTGATAAAAAAAAAACACGCAGTTATTAAAAAATATTCCAATAAGTAGTAAAATAAAAACAAATTAATTATTTAAATATTTTCGTGCCCTTAATTTGGAAAAATCGTACACAACTGTTTTAAGAGTTCGTTCCACTGCATATTCAGTTGATAATGTTGCCAAGCCTGTCAGTCCTTCTTCACACATCGTCGTAAATAACTTTAGAACGATGTAACTACATATGTATATTAATTCGTTTGAATAAATATAGTTTCAGAGCTTTTTTTTTGTGTTTTTTCAAGTAACCAATCCTAAATTGTTCACTAAAACTAACGCAAGCTAACAGCAATGCCTAATTCTAAAACGTTCAAATGCCTCAAAAACTATAATACTTAAACCTGTTATAGTGTGTTGCCGTGTTATGCTCCAAATATTTTTCAATTATAAATATTAAATTATAGCATTGACAGACGGCCCCGTTAATCCGGATTAACTGCATTAATCTGAATTAATGTAAGAGTTTGTGAAGACAACTTCGTTGCTAACTCCCTTTTAATCCTCAAAATTTTAGAGAGTTAGCTGAATTTTCGTTGGCAACATTGTTAAAAATTGCCAATTTTAATCTATTGTGAATGAAAAATAAGCAACATTCACTGCTGTTTTTTCAAATTTTCAATAATAAAACAAGAAATGTTATGTTATGATGCAGTTTTAAAAATAACGCGTTTTTGTAATATAAAATGGTTTCCTCAAACTTGGTCGGCTAACAACCGCAATGTGTATCTTCTATCCATCTTCATTGAAAATATTATAAATATGACAATCAGCTGTTTATTATAGTTTAAAACTCTCATAGCTGCCGTCTGTCACCTACAAATTCGGATCTGATTAATTATGCCGTTAATCCGGATTAACGCTGCCGTCTGTCAAGGCTATTACGTAGTTTTGATCAAAACACTATTTCTTGTAAATATTATTAAATATTAAAAATATATATGCATATATAAATAGTAATCTGCATCTTATTATTGCTCCATAAATTTTCAATGGAGTTCCAAATTTATGGCGTTATATTTTTTTTCCTCGAACAATTCAAAATTTTGGCAATCTGAGTTCGATTTTCGCCTTTTTTATGAGGATCAAAATAATCCCCTTTTTAAGAGTACAAAGCAAATTTCTACCCATTTAATTGTTTTGCAACTACGGTTAAAACAATGTCTTTTTTACGACTGCCAATTAATAATGAACATTTGTAAGAATAACTAATATACTAGAAATAAAACTGAAAACGGATTTGAAAAATTAATTTCCAAAACTTCTATTTCTCTGACACTGACTGTATGTACAGGGTTTTCCAATAAGACTTATGTGATTGATTCTGAAAAATCAAGTCGTTTGTCATGAATAGCGCGTTGAATATTGACATTTAAAGCTTGAAGAGAAATTCCACCAGACCAAAAACGACACAAAACCGACCGGTACCATTTCAAATATTTTAATGTGTACAATGTTCTTTACCAAAAAAAGTTAATGTCAATCTGTTTTCCACATAGATTATTAAACAATTCCTTTATTGTATTTTTGACATTATGACTAATGCCGGTATTCTGCTTGTCACGATTGTCTCATGTCTCTAATTGTCACAATCGTAATTTAGTGAGTCTGTTAGTCAAGAGTCTCATTTTGGTATTCTGGCAGATACAGTATAGTAGTAAAAGTCAATTTAATCTTTTCGTGATCAGAAAAATATTAAATTTAAAGTATATTTTTCATTTATAGAGCAGCTACTTCGATTGCGATGATTCGGACAGCCTCTCTGAAGTGTCTAACTCAGATGAGTACGATGAGGACACAACGAACGTGCTTAACAACTCGGTTGAGCTGGTAATGTATGCTAATTGCTACAGTGATAATACGATGACTGGCAATGGAATATCGACAATACAGCAACGACAACAGCAAAAATGGTCTAGTTGTTCCCAGGAGCGACGACAGCCCAATTTCACTTGCCCTGATGTAAATTGCAATGCAAGAGAATTCGGTGGTGTTGATCAAGATAGTTACAACTTGGTTGCCAGAGGCGGCGATGAAGCTGCCAATGGCATTGAGCGAATAGACATCGTCAATCAAAATGTATTACACTCAGTACAGAGCAATGAGCTAGAAAATTGTTCAAGTTTCAATGGGCTTAGTTTAAGTGATGTCAATACTGAGATGCCCCTAGACACTGGCAGCGAAAGCCGAGGATAGAAGCACTTTTGTGGAAACGTTGCAGAGGTAAGGTTTAAGTTACTTTTTTCTAAGATTAAGGCAGGAGAAGGGACTCATACATTTGTTTATCTGCTACAAGCATGGCTTTAGCTATAGAAGGTTAACATTCGCTAATCGAGTTGGACATTTAATTTTCCATCTATTTCTCGAAATTTCATTTCAAACTTACTTGTTGTTTAAAACGTTTAAGTCAACGGCATACGGTGTAATATATATACATATAATTGGCATTAATTTGCAAAATTTTTTTTTTAACTTTTAATCTAGTACGGTTTCAAGATCACTGTCTTGTAATTATGTTTGTTTTTACCACACTTAGCACCATTGTTGAAATGAACATACACAGTAGTAACTGGGAAATCCACCTATTCGATAACTCTTACCTACACATTTTGTTCGCATGATATGTACATTGCTGAAATAGATATATCCAGCGATGATACCGACTTTAGTCCAGTTTGTCGCAAATAATTGCGCTTGTTATCAAGTAGCGACGAATAATTATGTAGCTATGTAAATATTTCTTCCTTATTTTTATACTCTCGCAACAATGTTGCTAACGAGAGTATTATAGTTTTGTTCACATAACGGTTGTTTGTAAGTCCTAAAACTAAAAGAGTCAGATATAGGGTTATATATACCAAACTGATCAGGGCGACGAGTAGAGTCGAAATCCGGATGTCTGTCTGTCCGACCGTCCGTCTGTCCGTCCGTCTGTCCGTCCGTCCGTGCAAGCTGTAACTTGAGTAAAAATTGAGATATCATGATGAAACTTGGTACACGTATTCCTTGGCTCCATAAGAAGGTTAAGTTCGAAGATGGGCAAAATCGGCCAACTGCCACGCCCACAAAATGGCGGAAACCGAAAACCTATAAAGTGTCATAACTAAGCCATAAATAAAGATATTAAAGTGAAATTTGGCACAAAGGATCGCATTAGGAAGGGGCATATTTGGACGCAATTGTTTTGGAAAAGTGGGCGTGGCCCCGCCCCCTACTAAGTTTTTTGTACATATCTCGGAAACTACTATAGCTATGTCAACCAAACTCTACAGAGCCGTTTTTTTCAGGCATTTCCATATACCACGCCCACCTCCCATACAAAGGTTATGTTGAAAATCACTAAAAGTGCGTTAACCGACTCATAAAAATCGTCAGAAACACTAAATTTTACGGAAGAAGTGGCAGAAGGAAGCTGCACCCAGTTTTTTTTTTTAAATTGAAAATGGGCGTGGCGTCGCCCACTTATGGACCAAGAACCATATCTCAGGAACTACTAGACCGATTTCAATGAAATTCGGTATATAATATTTTCTTAACACCCTGATGACATGTACGAAATATGGGTGAAATCGGTTCACAACCACGCCTTCTTCCAATATAAAGCTATTTTGAATTCCATCTGATGCCTTCTCTGTATAATACGAGTATAAACATTAGGAACCAATGATGATAGCGGAATAAAACTTTACAAAAATACGGTATTTGAAAAATATTTAAATGACGGATAATGAAATCTCGATTATCACTTTACCATGCGAGAGTATAAAATGTTCGGTGACACCCGAACTTAGCCCTTCCTTACTTGTTATTCTAATTTTTCTGTTCTTAATTTTGGATTAACAGATTTCTTTTGTTTTTTGCTTAATCTACCAATTTTTCACCTGTATGAATTATGTATTTTAAGATTTAATGCTCAATAAAGTGCCAAATGAAGATACAATTTGTATGCATATCTGAAATTTTATAGTTTTCAACATTTTTTACGTGGATTTTCGAAGTAAATATATATTGTTCTTTATTTCATCTTACACGGTTTTCAGATGACAAGGAACGTATCCCCAATTTTACTATAGGAAACGCCTCTTTTTTACACGGATTTCTGAGGAACGTATCTACCGTGTAAAAAAAGAGTTGGGTGTATTAAGCATATGAGGGTTAAGGGAACTATTGGTCCGATTCAACCCATTTTTGACATACCATTATAAGAGAATTTCAGTTATATATATCGCACATTGACCGACATTTTAAATATTCTGTACCTAGGAGCAACAGTTTTCTCTTGATTTAAACAAAATTTGGTCATAAGGTGGCACACACTAAAGACATTATTTGTGCAAAGTTTTATAATGTTATAATAATTTTTTCTTGATTTGTTTACTGGAAACTGAACGATTCAAGTGGAATTTAAAATTGTGCTAAATAGGAAGTAGGCGTCCATAACATCTCGGTGTTAAAATTTAATGTCTCTCACGTATTTATTTATTGATTTATCATGTTTTTAGTAGATTTTAATAGTACCGTTATATGAGGAGTGAGCGGGGTTATCCTTCGAATTCATCCATTTTCACACTGTCGGTAGAAATTCTTATAAAATTTGCACTCAGAAAATTTGGTTAGATGGCGGCGCCAAGCCAACTTTTTCAAAATTGTTTGCTTGGTCTAACAAATAACTGCTCTAGGTTGTGAAGTTATATTTAAAATTCAATTTTATTCTTCTTCTTCTTAATTGGCGTAGACACCGCTTACGCGATTATAGCCGAGTTAACAACAGCGCGCCAGTCGTTTCTTCTTTTCGCTACGTGGCGCCAATTGGATATTCCAAGCGAAGCCAGGTACTTCTCCACTTGGTCCTTCCAATGGAGTGGAGGTCTTCCACTTCCTCTGCTTCCCCCGGCGGGTACTGCGTCGAATACTTTCAGAGCTGGAGTGTTTTCGTCCATCCGGACAACATGACCTAGCCAGCGTAGCCGCTGTCTTTTAATTCGCTGAACTATGTCAATGTCGTCGTATATCTCGTACACCTCATCGTTCCATCGAATGCGATATTCGCCGTGGCCAATGCGCAGAATTTTTCTCTCGAAAACTCGTAACGTCGACTCATCGGTTGCTGTCATCGTGCAAGCCTCTGCACCATATAGCAGGACGGGAATTATGAGCGACTTATAGAGTTTGGCTTTTGTGCGTCGAGATAGGACTTTACTTTTCAATTGCCTATTCAGTCCGAAGTACCACCTGTTGGCAAAAGCAATCCTGCGTTGGATGTTGGCAAGAGTGCGAAGAGTTTTAAATGAAAATAATTTGTTTGGTCGTATGAGCAGAAAGAAAACCGCCATTGTCAAAAAAGAATATTAAAGAGCGTTTGCCATTGGTTTATAGTCACAGATCAAAAGATTTAAATTTTTAGAAAAAGATACTTTTTACGGACAATACTAAATTAAACCGGTTTGGTCCTTATGGAAAGACATTTGTACGTCGAGAGAAAAACCAAGAAATCAATCCAAGATATACCAAAACACGGTATAGCGTGGAGTTGGGCCACTAGTAAAGATAGAGGGTAATATGGATAAATTTGTATATCTTGATTTACTATGGAATACAAAGGAGCCATATATGTACTTGTGCTGTTATGGCAGTAAATTGGATCTTTATGCACCCTAACGACCTCAATCATACAGCAACTGTGATAAAAAAACTGGCTTACGCACAAAAAAATTCCATTTCTCAATTGTCCAGAGCAAATGCCAGAACTAAACCCATCAATTATTTATATATACTACATATGAATATTGATTTCGTTTTTTTATTAAACCTTATGTCGAATTCGAAAACATTTATCCATATTTGCCAATACTACATACTACTAACATGCTACATACTAGTAAAATGTTCCCTGAGATTCAGTAAGATATGATCGCCAATCATATGGAGTAAAGTCATCCGGATGTTTGTTGTATGGGAGCTACATAGGTCAAGTTTTCGCCCAATTTCATTTATATTGCGCTCAAAGAAACACTGTTAGCAGTAAATTACCTCATTTTCACTGAGATCATATGACCCGATTCAACCCATTTTTGACAGATAGATATACCACTGTCAGGAAAGGATTATCCCTGAATTTCAATTGTACAGGTATATCTTACACATTGACCGTTGCTTGTGGTAAAAAGTCAACTATAGGTGCTGATTTCAAAATATTCGGTACCTAGAGGCTTGAACAGTTTTTGTTGGATTTGGACAATTGGTCATTTTGGCTTAAATTTAATATAAAGTTATGCAAATAAATGTAATTTTATTTATCAATTCTCTAATTTGTATCTTATATTTTTAGCAAATACTCACCAAATCTTTTTCTTTGATTATATGTAAAAGATATTCTGTAAATAATTCAAGGGTATAAACATGATAAAAAAAGCTTAAATGTTTTTTTTTTTTTTATGAAGAAGAAATATCGAAAACCTTCACCTCATCGGTGGGGAGCTTTAATATTTCTAAATTCATACCGTCAAGGCTTATGACAAAGTTGTTTAATATTCGACACTACCCGAACTTGACCTTCCTTAGATTTACATAATTTTGTTGTACTTCTACTGACTCTAAAAGTTCAATATCAACCGGATTAAAAGGATCAATCACTTATGTATTCACTGGAATAAATATACATACATATGTACAAAGTAATCATAATGATTTTCAAAGAAAAATTTAATTTTATCTTTTGCGCCGATTTCGAAAAAATAGCTATGGGATAGCAATATACGACACCAAAAGAGAATTTGGCGGTAAAGAAGGACAAAAGAATCCGAGAGTCCGTCTATTAACAAAGTATTTTCAAACGTTTATTAATTAAATCATTATGCTGCTTTGCTCGTGTTTGTCGTGCAAATTCACGTTAAAGAAAATTTTAGATTTTTTGTGTTCTGAAAGCATGAAAGTATATGCATACATAAATACAAGTATTTCCCATTGTGTGCACAGATTTACTTCTTTCAATCGCGACGTTAAGGAATAAACATCTCGGAAGAACCTAAAACTGATATTTGGAAAGGAAAAGTGATAGATAGTCATTAAAATAAAATAAATTAATACAATATAAATAAACATTTTATTTATTGTTTAGATACAGACTATATATAAAATAAGTAAGGAAGGGCTAAGTTTGGGTGCAACCGAACATTTTATACTCTTACGACTTGCAAGAATCAAAGACGGGGCAATACTTTTCGGTGTAAAACGTTAACCAGACGATCGAAATCCAAGCAATTTTATATATGTATACATATGCTAGAAATAACTCCTATACTGATAGACACATAAAGTTTGTTAGAAAAACAAATATCATTTTATGTAGAATACTGTTGGGGTAGTATAGACCCGATTTTATCTATTTATCCCAATACCACATACTATTAACTAAAAAACCAATCATATAGAGTAATATCAGCCGGATGTTCGAAAAGCCTGATATTAATTATAAAGGAGCTATGTCAAGTGTTTGCTAAATTTTATCTAATTTAGGCACAAAAATACACTGTTATGAGTAAGACATGCTCTCTCATTTTCATTGAGATAACTCACATATTGGCCGATATACCTGTATGCCGTACAAAGTTACTCGAAAATTCGAAAAACTTTATAATAGGTATATGGGAGCTAAGGGCAGTATTGGCCCAATTCAACCCATTTTTAACATACAGACACACCATTGCCAGAGAAATATTATCCCTAAATTGCAATTATATATCTAACATATTGAATGATATTTTCGGTCAAAATTCAACTACAGATACTGGGGTACACATATTCAGTATTTAGAGTAATAAGATGGCTTACTTTGTGGGAATTATTACTGCAAAATTTTATCCCGTTATATTAATTACTTCTTTATTTGTATACTGAAAACTGAAAGAATCAAATGGAATTTTAATTTGTGTTATATGGGAAGTTGGCGTGATTGTAGTTCGATTTCCCCCTTTTTTTACACTGTACACTAAGAATATGAGAACTCGTATTTTTTTGTACTTAGAAACCGGCATGTAAAGTTTCATTAACATTTTTTACTCAAGCTACAGCTTGCACGGACCGACAAACAGTCACCCGGATATCAACTTTTCTCGTCATCCTAATCATTTATATAAATATAAATAACCCTATATCTAACTCGATTAGTTTTACGTGCTACGTACAACCGTGATAGGTGAGCAAAACTATGATGCTCTGTAGCAACTGGTTGCAAGAGTATAAAATAAGCATTTTCTCTTTTAGTAAATTTAGCTAAGCGCAGGATTATAGCGCTGTATGAGGTCGTTTTTTGCGTGGAATTATAAAATATTGTCGTTCAAACCAGAAATACAATTTTTTAATAAAGAGATTACTTAGAGCAACACTGCTCTATCCATCTTCCTTATACCTCATACATAATATCGTGTTAATTGGGTAAAGAACTTTTCAATTCTTAAAAAAAAAACTATTACAAAGCCATTCAAGCCAAAAAACCAACATTGCCATTAAAAAAGCCATAAAACCTGACCGCTACATTTCGTATGTAGGACAATTTTCCACAGTAGCTGACGTTAATTTGAGGGGTGAGTGTGTTTCACAGCAATATAATTTCTCGAAAGGACTGGCATCAAATCGACAAAGCAATTCTCAATGTCTATGAGCTTAAAATGAGTCTCAGAGTATTTACTTCATTCAGGGTTAATTTCTGGCGACACGAAATGCCAACAAAGGATATTGTGTATTTATGTATCTCAGAGCTTGGAAAAGTGGGCGATGCAAGAGGAAAGAAAGGACAGACCACAAAACCTGCGTTCAAAATTGATTGTGTGTAAGTGTGTAGTAAATGTTTGAAAAAAGAGCGGAAACGTAAAGGAAATGGAGCAAACCGCAATTGACGAAAGCGAACGCAGAAGAACACAGAAACCGCAACGAGCAAAAACGCAAACTGTTTTTACGCATTGTTCGCAATTGTAAAATTATGGAAATACAAACAAAAGTGTCCTTTTAGTGAATAGTCATGAGGCAGTCATCGTGAGCTCCATGAAAGATTACGCGCTCAACAAAGGATAATGAATTTCACAAACTTATTTATGTTTATAAAGGGTGTCCCAAAATCAACGCAAAATTGGAATTAAATTGAAAACATAGTATTTAATCTTTCGATTGTAAAAAGAAATCTGTTGGTGTTAAAACAGTACATTTTCAAAAGACTATGGTCCAATTATGCCTTCAACCCAAAATTCACACCAAACAGGAACACGTTGTGGATACATTTATTTTTGGAATATTGTTAAGTAATTATGACACGTTATTTTAACTAAGCCTAAACTGTCATCTTTTTTTTTTTTTGTTTTTTAGGGTTGTTAACACTTTACTACTACTATATGTAGCACATAACCAGCGTATGCAAGTGTAGTACTTTTTTTTTCTTTTTTTTTTACGAGGAGGAAGCATCGAAAGCCTGAACCCATGTTAGTGTGGAACTTTAATCCGAACTAAACCTCCTACTGTCTTGTACTGAACCCCCCGGTACCACCGTCAAGTATTACGTCGGGAGGAAGGTTGAGTATTACTCATACGTACGTGATGGTCCTAATGCATGCAGTAACAAGCTGCATTTACTTGGCCCTACCTCGGTTTGTCTTATACCCCCCTAGTACAGTGATTGTCACCAAAATCTTCTTGTCTGCTCCAGTCATGGTTTGTGTGTCGCGTCTTAGTTGTTCGTTGGAATTTGGAGTAGTCTTCTACGTTGTTGTTCTCCAGCTCTTTGGCGTTTCATGATTTTTGCTGCCACTTCGGACACGGCTTTCCACTTATCTAGTGATTCTACCATTTGAGACACTAGATTTTCTGGGGTTAGGTCTACCCCGAATGCGTTTCTCAAAGATTGCCTTTCTTCGTCGTATTTCGCACATAGGAAAATTGTGTGCTCCACATTCTCGATGATCTCGCCTCCGCAATAGTTGCATATATGCAGTACTTGTATTTGTACATATGTAGGTGCATGCATCTAATGAAAAGTAAAACAAAAGTATTTGCATGCAGCCTGTGACTTTCAAACATATCGCATACCGAAAAAACTCTGTATACTGTCAGTAAGTCCCTTCAGTAAGAAACTGTAGCAAGCTGCGTACAAGAGTTCGCATGAAATATAAAACTAAATATTTACAAGCCCTGAATAAATCCCAAGGGAGCGGAAGTAAATCACATTCCACTCGACATTGTCCCCTGCGCGCCGCCTTGACCGCTGTATGTGATACCACACAGCCCCTACATTGCAGCTTCCCACAAAGCGTGCAGCGGCAAATACCAGTGCGTGGTGAAGTGCGCGGCATTAATTAAATCAAGCTCCATTTAACATGGCGGTCAGTGAGCTTGGACGGCCTCTGCGGCCAGTTGCGGTGCCGTACCACCGCTTTGAAAGCTCGTTGCGTACTCTCGCGTGACCCTGATAACACTTGCACTTGTATTTCGTATGTTTCATATATTTGAATTAAAATTGGTGATTTCTGCAATGACGAATACATCTGATTTTGAAGGTGGATTAAGTATTTTTCATCTTAGTGAAAACATTTGTAAGACTTCAGCTGGGCAAGATTGCGGTAGGCCTTGAACATTTGGCCTCCAAATCCTTTGCCTAGTCATGCAAAGTTTTCGCTCTGCTGCCGACGTGTGTGCACCTGCTACTTTCATCGCCAACTCTTGCAGATTTGCACTTACGCTTTCATATTTGAGGTTTGTGACAGAATATACTTGTATGCGTCGAACTTTGAATTGGCTGCAAGCCAAAGAGTTGGCGGTTCACAGTGGTACGTGATCAACAATACAAATTAAAATCTTAAAATATGTCGGTTTTAGTCCTCCGTAAAGAGCTCATGGCCTAACAATTCCTTTTTAGAGCAATTTTAATTATAATTTTAAGGCATAATTTTCTGAAAAGTATATTTCAGTGTCTTATATTCTGTGGGAGATGCGTGAAATTGCTGTAATTGCAATTTGTACTTTCAGAACATTGAATAACTAACTATAAGTATCGTGTGTTGAAGGTATTACAATTTCAATTATTTCCTGACTATAGTGAGGAAGTCATTGAAAACTAATTCAACTTTCGGTAAAAAGTATTTGAAACACATTACTACAGGCTTGGAGCCTGAAGTTCCTTGACATAGGAAAATTAGATTACATATACTATGCTAATCCTGGCTAACGTTTTATAATAATTTTTCTTCAGAATTTACCTAAAATAGTGTATTAAATGAAATTTAATTTCGGTAAGGGTATTTCCTCAATAAAAACGACAGTGGCGTAGCTACAACTTCGGGCGCCCGGGCAATGATGTTCTGCCGCCCCCTTTATCTACCTACCTAAATATCTTCGATATTAAGGACATATATAAAATTTAGGAAGGCCACGCAAATTCTGAAGTTCCAAAACTCTCACAATACGGTTTTTGAGGAAATTGATAGTAAATTTACAAGACATCTTATTAAAAGCCATAAAAAAACCCATTTTCGCCCTATATCTTGTACACTTTTGACACAATTTTCAGGAGTTTTTGCCCGAATTGGAGTTTTAAAAAACAGCGAAGATCGTTTTGCCGCCCTCAAAACGTTGCGCCCAAGGCGACGAGTGTTTAAGGTCATTTTTCGGAATGCTCTTGAGAATATCGGTCGTCGCCTTCGGGCAAATGAAGTTTTCCAAATAGGTAAAAAATCACAGGGTGCCAGATCAGGGGCGTAGGGTGAGTGATTAATGGTTAATATGGAGTTTTTTGTCAAAAAATCAGTGACAAGCATCGACAGATTACACGGCGCATTGTCGTGCAAAAAGCGCCAGGACCCTGCCTCACGGTATTGTGGTCGAGCATGACGAATGCGTGACAAAAGAAGCTTCATAACACCGAGGTAAAACACAGCATTAATCGTTTGGCCAGGTGGGACGAACTCTCGGTATACAATACCCTCGGAATCGTAAAAACAAATCAGCATTGTCTTTATTTTTGACTTTTGAAGACGACCGACTTCGGATCGTCACAGAGGTCCTCACGACCTGCTTTGAATCGCTTAAACCACTCATGCACATTACTCCGGGACAGGCACTGATCACCATAAACTTTTTTCATCATTTTAAATGTTTCAGTAAACGTTTTCCCAAGTTTAAAATAAAATTTGCTCTTTGCATTTTACGACCGATGACCAAAAGCTGCTGTCACTTTTTGATCGATAACATCGATTGTAGTTATCCAATTGTCTTAAAATTTTTACGAAATGTCAGCAAGAGATCAAACTTGTTATTTCATATACCCACCAATAGGTGGCGCCACCAGAAACAGTTATATTTAAAAAGTTCTGTTTCTTTTGCGACGGACATTGTATTTATCATAGATTTATTTTATTTATGTTGTTTTCTTCATGCGTTTTACTGTCATCGAGAAAAGAGGGAATAAGTGTCTTCACTAGCAATTGAGTGGCAATATATCACCCACCACGAGAGACCGCTGCACCAATTGTCGTTTGCTCGTCGAATGCAAATAATCGAAAACGATCTATTTGGCAGTGCTCGGGACAAGCATTGAAACTGTTTGAAACACCGCATTGTCACGCATACATATGTACATAGTATGTGTAGTATGAAATACAGATTTCGCATTGTTGGCGTACATGAACTTAAATATGTTTTCTTTAATTGCACTATCACCTGTATACGATTGTTCCTCAGTCAAGTCAACAAAATGGAAATATTTAAATTTTTTAATGTTCATTTTCTTCTGCACTCCTAAATTACGTTACAAGCGAGGATTCAGCTTTCTATGCATGACATACATATGTGATCATATTTCGCAAAGAAATTATTCAGAGGGAAAAGTCACGCCCATATTTTAGAACTTTCTAAGTCACATATCCATCTCTGTACTTAGATAATTTCTATCAAATTCATGTTTAGTAGTTATGTCACTTTAGAAATTGTCGACGAACAGCCTTTTATGGTCATGCTACTGGTTCGATTGCACCTCCTTAGAGCAGAGCATAACTCAAGCCATCAAATACCTCAATTTTCACTCAAGCATCAAATCACGTCAAGTGAAACCAGAAAGTTTTGCAAATCACCGATTTTGAAAATTAGCACTCAAAAAGCAACCAGACGTGACATGAAATTTCGTCAAATGTTGAATTTTTTATTTTGTAAAATTATTTTCCCATAAACTACTGCATATAAGTCGATGAAATTTTTGAACTCAAAGTAAAATGTTTGTGCTATATTATAGATCTATTTTCACGATCAATTTGTTTAAATAATAATAATTTTTCCATACACTTTTCTTAAACAATTGAAATTTTTCATGCGTTTTTCCCGCTAAAAATTTGGAAAGTACGTGACACAACGCGGAAAAGATTCAGCTTTAATAACAATCAGCAAAAAAAAATCATTTATGCCGTTCTGCAGATATTGATTTTTTTTGTCCCCCATTGCTCTATCCCAACGCAGGATGCGCTAAGCTTCCGACATTTGTGCCACAAGAAAAGCATGAAATTATACGTAATGTGTGAGCATATAGAACCAGAATAATGTAAAATAATTGGATGCACAAGACGTGGTTTGACTCTCAAGTTATAGATTGAATGGCCATCCAATCTGCTTAGGAAATCTCCCAAGCTTTTTTCGAAAGTGATGTAGAAGAAGTCGACGAAAACACTCCAGCTCTGAAAGTATTCGACGCAGTACCCGCAGGAGGAAGCAGAGGCAGAGGAAGGCCTCCACTCCGTTGGTAGGACCAAGTGGAGAAGGACCTGGCTTCGCTTAGAATATCCAATTGGCGCCACGTAGCGAAAATAAGAAACGACTGGCGCGCTGTTGTTAACTCGGCTATAATCGTGTAGGTGACAGACGGCAACTATGCGAGTTTGAAACTCTCATAAACAGCTCATTGTCCTTTTTATAATATTTTCAATGAAAATTGGTAGAAGATAAACATTACGGTTGTTAGCCGACCAATTTTTACCAAACCATTTTTTATTACAAAAACATATCAACACATTATTTTTAAAACTGCATCATAACATAGAAGTTTTATTGATATTATATTGAGAATTTGATAAACAGCTGTCAGGATTGCTTGTATTTCATTCACAATAGATGAAAATTGGCCATTTTTAACAATGTTGCCAACGAAAATCTCACAAAGTCCCTAAAATTTTGAGAGTTATTTTTGGATTCAGCAACGGAGTTAGCTGTGGTAACTCCTGAATTCATCCCGAAAAATGCAATTAATCTGGTTTAACGCTGCCGTCTGTCAATGCTATAAGCGGTGTCTACGCCAATTAAGAAGAAGAAGAAGAAGTCTTCCGTCACATTATACGCCCACAAGACGAACCAATCATAAAAATGACATCTTGTATAATATGTGATAAAGATGTCATTCCACTTTCTATGTCAACAAAAAAGTAAAGAATGAATAACATTAGTATCTCTCTAAATTTAATTATTTTCATAATCGATTCGAATATAATGTAATAAAAAATATTTTATTGCAATATTGCTTTAAAATGCTCCATTAAATTTGAAAGAATGTATCCTCTGAGTTTAAGTTGAAAACATCCACAATAGAAACTACTCGTAACTCATTAGTCCCTTTTGGATTGAGATTAAAGTGATTATCACTTTACTTATTTCCCATTGAGTAAGTGAACAAAGATGCGATTAATTGATTTCAAGTAGACGCTGAAATCAAATAGCTCTATGCAAGTAGGTGTATGCGGTCAGGAAAGCTGCAATAACACTAGCCAACGTTGTTTACTAAAATTACTCAAAGTAGCAACAATGGAAACAACATAACAGTGTTCAAGCAATTAGTTGTCATGCCGCTTGCCAGGGCTCAATAACTTATTTCAGCCACTTTGTGTGGCTTTCTCTTTCGCCCAAAGCCACACTGCAAAAGTTATGTGCGAGCACTTACAGTTCCTGACAGACAATGGATAAAGTTTACTATTGTTCTTTCAACAAGCCACATTAGTGCATCATCCTCCGCCTTCCTTCCGCTGCTTGGATCCTGCCCACACGCTTTCTTGTAGCTTTAAAATGTTTACACAAATGAGTGGACGGTCCTTCACTTAGCAACTGCCCCTTTTGAGACAAGTTAATTGCTTTGTGTGATTCTTTCATATTTCATTCAGATATGGACTTTTATCGCAGCAGACGATATTTTAAATATTCGGCGACCAAAACTAAGCTAATTGGTAAGCAAGAATGTATATGTCTGCAATTTCCGACAAACTGAATAAAATGAACAAATACACATTTAAGTTAATTTAATATGAAAATTGCGATATTTATCAAAAGAAACAAGGACTGGTGTTACAATGGTAGTCGGGACTACATAACCTCGGGTGGTTCATTCTCTTGAGATTAAAATAATACAATCTATCCAGAACGATAAGATACATGTTTGATTTTCATATTTTTAAAATATTTTGAGAAGTGTAAAACTCGTTGTTAATTTTTATAAAGGGTGTCCAAAAATTAACGCAAGATTAAATTTGCCGCTATTTACATATGTACTAAAGCGTTGTCAAACCCTAAAAAAAAACAAATCGACAGCTCTCAGTTTAGGGTTAGTAAAAATGCAGCGTTGCATGAATGGAACAACGTGTCTTCATTATTGAACAATATTTCAAATTTCTTTAACAAAAGGATTATGATTCTTGGAGCAAAATCATCTTAAGCGATAATGTACATTTTCACCATGATGGCAAACCCATCAAATTAATCGCCAAAGTTGCGGCTTTTGGGGTTATGAGAACCCACATATGATTTTTTGAAAAACAAATGCATTAACAACGTTTCACCAAGTGGATTCTGGGCCGAAGGCATAATTGAGAAGTCCCGGCTGACACTTGAATGGCGCTACTTAAATTAAATCCATATACCATAACAATACAAATTTAACGGCTGTCAGATAATTATTATGAATTATATTATTTTGAGTAAAGCAACTTTTGTTATTGAGAAAAAAAGTCTTAAAAAGAATTTCGCGTGTTGATAAAATATTGTTTTTTGAAACGAAAAAAAATACTGTTGAAGCAGAAACTTGCTTTGATGACCAGTTTATACTTGGTGAAATGAGCACCTAACACGGTGAACGCAGTGGACGTCCAAAATAAGTTGTTACCTACGAAAACATCACAAAAGTCCCCAAAAACATTTTTAATGACCGCAAAGTGAAGTTGCTCAAGACAGTAGGAACTCTAAAGATATCAACTGAACATTTACATCATATCATTCACAAATAGTTGGGTTTGAGAGAGTTCTGTGGGTGCCTCGCATGCTAACTTTTGACCAAAAACAACGATAAGTTGATGATTTGGAGCATGGTTTGGAGATGTTCAAGCGTAATAAACCAGAGTTTTTGCGACTATACCTGACAATGGGTAAGACATGGCTTCATCATTTTACTCCGAAATCCAATGCACACGATGAACACGCTACAAAGCGAGATAAAACGCAATTGTCGGCAGGCAACGTGGTCTGTATTTTGGGAAGGACCATCAACAGCGAATATTAAGTAGCATTATGTATTATCGCATTTGGAAAAAAGTGTCGTTCCACCAAAACAGTGCACCGTCTCAGAAGTCAGTGAAAACGATAGCAAAAATCCATGAATTGGGCTTCGAATTGCTTCCGCATCCGCATCCGCAATGTTTTACCAGATCTGGCCCCAGGAGCTACTTCCTGTTCTCAGATCTTAAAAGAATGCGCGCTGGGAAGACAAATCATACTACAAAAATGATATCTAAAAGTTGGAAGGGCCATACCTTTTTAGAAATGTGGCTAGACAAGCAGTGACTACTAATTGTGTTAGATGTCGCGACATGATTACCCAGTTCTTTTTGCCACCTTTGGATGATGTTGATGTGTCCAATATCAGGTCATGTACTCTCTCGTTGTGGTGATCACAATTGGTCTCCTAGATCGTGTGATTTAACACCATTACATTCATTTTCATGAGGTTATTTAAAATCACAGGTCTATTGTAACAAGGCTACAACGACGCTTGATTTTAAGGATGAAATTTCGACAAACGAGTGCGTATGTGTATGGAATGCCACACAGGTCGTTTGTCAGATATGTTATTCAATAAATAATCCTATCCATATACTTTATGATTCAATAAAAAATTACAATCGAAAGTCTAAAAACTGTGTATTCTATTTAATTCCATTTACCCAGGGTAGATAATTTTTGAAAACAAAAAAATAACAAAAAAGTGAAAAATTTTTAAGGCAATCTATGAGCAAGAAAAGGAAGGGAAGGGGCGTGGTTGAATTTTTTAGGGTTATAACGGTTTACTTAGCTTGATTTCCGGCAAACCTGGGCAATGTCCAAATTAAGGCAAAAGCCCGTCGCTTTCTCAGCCGCCTAAGCACCCCATATAATGATTTCCGTTTTTCCACCTGACTTTAAACCGTTCAATGGTCAACATCAGAAATTTTAATGAAACCAATGATCTAAACCTCATATCCCTACTACAAAGAATTTCGATCCTCCGGTTGACGTTTTCCATAGTTAATATCACAGTGTTTTCCAAAGTAAAAAAAGACCTTAAAAAAAAAAACAGAACAAATGGTTTTTTTCAACAAAATCAAATTATTTTATTCAAAATAGTCTCCTTCTGCTTCAATACAGCTTTTTGCACGGCCCAAAAGCATGTCGAACAAGTATTATAGCTCGTTGGCCGGTATGACCGCCAGTATGCCGGTGCAAGCCTTTTGAATGGCCTCTACGTCTGCATAACGCTTTCCTTTCAGGGGAAAATGCATTTTTCCGAAAAGGAAGAAGTCGCACGGTGCCATATCAAGTGAATACGGGGAGTGGTTAATGGTTAAAATGTGATTTTTGGTCAAATAATCGGTCACAAGCGTCGATCGATGAGACGGCGCATATCGTGCAACAAACGCCAACTTTCATTTCGCGATATTCGGGCCGAACACGTCGAATACGGCGCACAAATCAAACCTCCAAGGTAGAATACCGCATTAACGTTTTGGCCGGGTGTAACAAATTCTTTGTGGACTATACCTTTGGAATCATAAAAACAAATCAGCATTGTCTTCACTTTTAACTTCTCCATGCGCGATTTTTTGGGTTTCGTCTCGTCCGGTGCCTTCCATTCAGCACTCTGGCGTTTCGTTTCGGGATCATATTGGAAACACCACGTTTCGTCACCGGTCACAATATAGTAAATGAAGTTTTTGTCCTTTTTGACCTCTTTAATGATGTCCTTCGAATGTTGGATTCTGAGCAATTTTTGGTCGTCAGTCAATTTGTGCGGAACAAACCGTACACACACCTTTCGTAAGCTCAAATGTTCGGTCAAAATGCGATAAATCGATGTTTTGGAGATGTTCAATTCCATTTCCATGAATTTCAATGCTGATTTCGGCTGATTTTTGATGAATTCATGCACAGTTGCGATGGAATTTTTGGTGATCACGGATTTTGATTGGCCCACATGTTGATCGTCATTTATGTCTTCACGAACACTTTGAAAACGTTGAAACCACTGCTCGGGATAGGCAATCTTCGCCATAAACTTGTTTCATCAATTGAAATATTTCGGTAAAAATTTTACCAATTTTAAAACAAAATGTAATATTGGCTCTTTGTTCGAAGCTCACTTTCGTACCGATAACACAAACATACTGATACTTAAAACGCAATAACTTCACTTCCAATCAATGAAATGTCATGAAATTCTCACTGGACAATTGATAAAGATAGCAGATTCTAACGCACCAGTCGACATACATATATTAAAGTGAATAATTGTGAAAATGAAACGCATTACTCTTTAAATACGTAAGTGATAAACTTAAGGAATACAAAAATGTTTTCTTATTTGATGACCAAGTGTTCTATTTATGTGTCCATAGCTGTATATGTATGTATGAGGAGATATTCACAGAAAATATTGAAATGCTTGAAATACTTCATTCCACCAAGTTTGTTGGAATAGCTATAAGGGTTGTGATTACAGGGTGGGTCCTCGTCCACTTTTAAAAAATGTTCAGCCAAAATAAATAGTTCCATCAAGATACATAATTTTTTAGCCAAACTATCCCTTCCACGGACGGACGGGCAGACAGGCAGACAGTCACTCGGAATTCAACTCGTCTATAGCATTGGATATAGTACAATAGTTTAATTGGAAACATGTTCTCGAGAATACCATATGTGAGTATTGCGAATAGTTACTTCAATCAATTCAAACCTTCTCCTAATCCCACTCTACCTGATATACTGATTTCCGACTTTCCAGCTGATGTTAAAGCCTTTGTGTGATATTTTTTAAGTAGAATATGAATGAAATCTATCTAGACAGTGATACCTAATACTTTGATTCCAAATTTTTTTGGTTGAATTTTTCCTGATCTACACAAGTTCGGGTGCAACCAACCATTTTATACTCTTGCTACTTGCAAGAACCAAGCTCGCGAATTTCCTTTAGGTGGTGGCAAATATTTATATTTAAATATGTTGCGAAAGAATTAAACTTAATTTTACTGCTATATATTAATTCGCGTCAGCTAAAATTATATAAGAAACATCTTCAAATTATTGATATACAGTGGACCAAAAAAGTTTTTACGACACGACAATGAATACGAGGTGTGTTCAAAAAGTATCGTGAATTTTGTGTTTTTTCAAAAATTATTTATTTATTCATGAATATCTATTTTGTCCCCTTCAAAGTAATCCCCATGAGATATTATACACTTGTGCCATCGGTTTTTCCAATCTTCGAAGCACTTCAAAAAATCATTTTTTTTTATCTTCTTCAGCTCCTCCTTCGATGCCGTCTTTATCTCGGCAAGAGAAGCGTTACGTCGTCCTTTCATGGGCCTCTTCAATTTAGGGAACAAGAAAAAGTCACAGGGGGCCAGATCTGGGGAATACGGTGGCTGCGGCATCATTAGTGTGTTGTTTTTGGCCAAAAAGTCGCGCACAAGCAACGATGTGTGAGCAGGGGCGTTATCGTGGTGCAAAAGCCAATTTTTGTCCTTATTGACCGTTCTTCCCTGTGGCAAGAACTCATGATGCACCACGCCCCTGCAATCGAAGAAAACTGTCAGCAAAACTTTCACATTCGACCGAACTTGGCGCGCTTTTTTCGGTCTTGGTTCGTGCGGCAGCTTCCATTGAGATGATTGAGCTTTGGTTTCCACGTCATAACCATAAACCCACGATTCGTCACCAGTTATGACCCTCTGGAGCAAATTTGAGTCGTCGCGGACAAAATTTAACATCTCATTAGCAATGTACATGCCATGCTGTTTTTGGTCACAATTGAGCAATTTTGGTACGAATTTCGTGGCGACCCGTCTCATGGCCAAATCATTGATAAAAATCGAATGGCACGAGCCAATCGACATGTTTAGGTCCTCAGCAACTTCTCTAACGGTGATTCGACGATTGGCCAATACCATTTTCTCCACTTCATTAATTTTTTCGTCTGTTGTTGAAGTGCTCGGGCGTCCGGCACGCTCTTCGTCGTTCACATCTTCTCGGCCTTCTGAGAACATTTTGTACCACCGATAAACGTTGCTTCGGTCCAAGGTAGCTTCTCCGTATGCCACAGTCAACATTCGGAATGCATCCGCGCACTTAACTTCGTTTTTCACACAAAATTTGATACAGGTTCTTTGATCCATTTTTTTGAAAAGGTAAAAATCGAAGACGATCCTAAACACGTGCAAGCAAAGCAGCTGTCAACAATTAAATGAACATTCAAAATGGCCGAGCTTGTCGGCATAAGTGAGAGATATGAGTACCAACATAACGCCACAAAAAATTCGAAATTCGAATATACGTAACACGCGAAAATTCAAAATTCGCGACACTTTTTGAACACACCTCGTAAATCCATTTCAAAAGATGTATATTTAACATTAAATTTAGCATATCAAAATATTTTTTTTTTACACAAATAAAAAAAATTAATGCTAAAGCTAAAAATGGGCATAATTTATATCAAAAAAGTTTACGTACACTAATGATTATTTATATAAATCAAAAGTAATTGCAATAGTTTTAGCTGTTTTTTGCCTTCATTTTGCTGCTATTATTCTCCCAAGACATCGATGTATGCTCCCCACTCAATTTCTAGTATTATTTCCGGATATTTTGACCCACTAAGTCCATGATCCAGCTTTTTGGCCTTATTTTGATGATATTCGATGTTTTCGAATACGGTTTTCCAAAGAGTTCCAGATATTTTGAATAGGATTAATGTATGGTGATTGCGGGACCTATGGAGTTATTTTTAATTCCATAGCAACCCTGCACGTACAAGATAAGACGGGTGTTTTGGGTCATTATCCTGTTGTAAATAGAAGTGGGCGCTATTAACAGCCGATTTAAGCAAAATTAAAATTAAAATTTTTTTCTTAAAATGTTCAGATACAAGAGTTTATATTGGAAACGAGCGATGGCCGGATTGAAATCTTACCAAAAAAATATGTAAACGGAGGGATTTGTTGCATCGTTCATGATCACTAATTAAAAATGTAAAGCAATGAAAATTAAAGAAAAAGTGAAATTTAAATGATTTTGATGAAACATTTTACAATGTGTTGCATCATAGTATTCATTTTCAATGGAAAATGATTAAACACTTTTATTAATTGACAGCTAAAAAGCTTAAATCCTTTTAATGGGTATTGAAAGGTCAAAAGTCAGTTGTTTTAACATTCCATAAAAGATTTAAATAATTTCTCCGCATATAAAATAACCACTATATAGTAATTTTTTTTGTACTAAATGTTGGGTGTTTTAATTTAAATGCACAAAAATTATTATTTTGTCCGATCTTGTTAGAATGGAAAATGTTATAAAAACTGCTAATTTTGAGGCGCTCGCACACTGGCATAAGTTGGACATCCCTTTATCCCTGCTAATACCTTTCACTTCAATGAAATTTTAATATTTTGTTCAAAGTGAAATTTTTTATGCAAAAAATAAGTAAATAAGCAAATTTATTTGTTTTTATTTTAAAATATCAATTGTTATTACAAATGATATAACAGGACTATTTCATGCTTCTCGTTGTAAAATAACGTCAGGTTTGCAAGAGCTTTGAATAATTTTACATTTTACATATTAGTGGCATCCCTACTCCTCTACTGTCGTCGGCAAATTTAAAAATATTTTTAAATTAGCGAGAGTGACAACTGAGTGCCTGCTGTCGTGTAGTCATGCAGCTGGCTAAATAACTGTGTCCATAAGAACGTGTGTATTTTAATATTTGTCAGCTGTCGCTCTCTTTGTGTTCAGCACTAAAGTCTACGACATAGAATATACATAAGTTAATAAGATACCGATTTTATTGTAAACCATTCGTTTTCTTCGGGTAATGAATGTTAAGCCCTTTCAAAACATTTTTAATATAAAGTAATTTATATTATATAATTTATAGTATAATTGCCCGCCTTTGAGCTTTACGAATTTCGAAAGCATCAATGTTCGGTTACAGCCGAACTTTGCGCTTCCTTACTTGTTTATATTTATCATTATAATCAATTTTATTCCACCCAGTTTAAAATGACATACTCTCTTTATTTTCAGATATAATCAAATGTGGACTATAACCCGTTAACAACCATTTGTCGTTCAATAGTGTTTTCAGCCCAAATGTGTTTTATTATGTTTTATTAATGTGGTTACCATATCGTCAACATACACCAGAAAAAGTAATGCATTATTATCAATTACATGTATGTAAATAGTGTAGTTGGTATCAGCTAGTTACTAAAGCGTTTAAATTTAATTTTTTTTTTCTAGTATTGGTATTAGAAGCCAACACTGACTTATCGGTTATATAATTTGATAACAGCTATACCATATATGTATGTATGTATTAGCAGAAATATTGGATTAACAATTTGTTGAATGTAGACTGATCAATTTAAATTGCTTGTAAAATTTAGAAGAAGGCACGTAAAATTCTTTCACAGATATTTCCTACAAATTTTAAAAACTGTATAAAAATAAAGAATTTCATGAAGCACACTTTTTTCTTACCACCAAATTATTTTCAATGATCGTAAATTTATCGTGTTTCGTTCAATACATTTCTGAAAATTTCGTATTGCGAAAATTCTATATAAGGTGCTCGTCGCGTAAGCCCGAATTCAAGTTGTGAGTGAAATCAATAAAAATCCATCATATCGTGGTCTATTTTGAAGCTACTTGCTGGATCGCTCTCGGTGGCATCTCATTTTAATTTTTTAAACTAGCCGATTTTTTCTGCGTGTCTATTATACTTTGTGATGTACGTCTAGATGTTTCAGTTTCAAATGACATACGTACATATGTATGGGAACTCACCTCCTACTAATTGCGCTATGTCTACAAAGTTGTTAGAAAGTCCACGGTCTAGTTTAGCTATAAAAAGTTAACGCCAAGTTCATATTATTATTTTTACCTTAAGAATTAAATTATTCAAATCAAAAGATCTATTGCTCATCAAATTTAAATATATAGTACGTATTAGTAACAATGTATATGCTTAATATATATGTATGTAGCTAAAATAAGTGAAACAATTTACTCATATAATCAAAATAAATTTACTTACATATATTGTCTTTTATTACATAAGTACTATGTACAAAAATGAAACATATTTACTAAACTCATTTGTGCCAAATAAATTGAAAAAATATATATCGACATTTCGCCTTAAAAATTAGAATTGAAAATATTAAAATTATGCGAGAGATGTATGAATACTTATGAAGAAATATTTACCTATGCCAAATGCACATTCGACATTGTGCGCATTCGTAACGAAGCATGCAAACAATGTATGAGTATTATATACATACATACATATGTATATATATGAACTAAGTTTTCATGTTAAAATAACCTTTTAAGTTAATCAATCTATACTATATATAAATATATATATAATAAATAAACCAGTTTGTGCTAATTTACTTTATATTATAGTGTAAGCATCCACGGAAAAGTAGTTTCGCTAAGGTTGCCATATGCTCAATAAATTATCGAATATGTATTGTGTACAAAGTAATAGTACTTCGATAAAAAGTGTTATTGGACTCATTTGGTGCGCTGAATACGAAAATTAACTTCCATTATGCTTCTATACAAGTTTTGTAAAAAATATACTTTTAGAGCCTCCTTCCGAAACACACCCAAAAAAACAAAATACAGTTGAACTACTCTAACTCGAATCATCATAATCCGCATAAAAACTTCGAGTTAGAGAGACTTCAAGTTATAGCATCATTCATTAAAACGCAAAATTTTGCAAAAAGCTGTACAATACAGATTTATTCACACTTGGACTTATTTACTTCACATAAAGGTTTGCTTATGCACAATAAACTTGTATTCTGTAATTGTTGGCTGAACATATACTTTTATACTCTCGCAACAAAGTTGCTAAGGAGAGTATTATAGTTTTGTTCACATAACGGTTGTTTGTAAGTCCTAAAACTAAAAGAGTCAGATATAGGGTTATATATACCAAAGTAATCAGGGTGACGAGTAGAGTTGAAATCCGGATGTCTGTCTGTCCGTCCGTCTGTGCAAGCTGTAACTTGAGTAAAAACTGAGATATCATGATGGAACTTGTTACACGTATTTCTTGGCTCCATAAGAAGGTTAAGTTTGAATATGGGCAAATTCGGCCCACTGCCACGCCCACCAAATGGCGAAAACCGAAAACCTATAAAGTGTCATAACTAAGCCATAAATAAAGATATTAAAGTGAAATTTGGGAGGGGCATATTTGGACGTAATTTTTTTGGAAAAGTAGGCGTGGCCCCGCCCCTTACTAAGTTTTTTATACATATGTATCTCGGAAACTACTATAGATATGTCAACCAAACTCTATAGAGTCGTTTCCTTCAGGCATTTCCATATACAGTTTAAAAATGGAAGAAATCGGATAATAACCACGCCGACCTCCCATACAAATGTTATGTTGAAAATCACTGAAAGTGCGTTAACCGACTAAATAAAATCGTCAGAAACACTAAATTTTACGGAAGAACAGGCAGAAGGAAGCTGAACACAGGCTTTTTCTAAAAATTTAAAATGGGCTTGGCGTCGCCCACTTATGGACCAAAAACCATATCTCAGGAAATACTTCACCGATTTCAATGAAATTCGGTATATAATATTTTCTTAACCCCCTGATGACATGTACGAAATATGGGTGAAATCGGTTTACAACCACGCCTTCTTCCAATATAACGCTATTTTAAATTCCATCTGATGCCTTCTCTGTATAATATATACATTAGGAACCAACAATGATAGCGGAATAAAACTTTACACAAATACGGTATTTGAAAAATATGTAAATGACGGATAAAGAAATCTCGATTATCACTTTATCATGCGAGAGTATAAAATGTTCGGTGACGCCCGAACTTAGCCCTTCCTTACTTGTTGATTATTTGCTTCAGTTCAAAGTGATTACAATATGTTTAGTACTTTGTAGTGATCATCAGTTGTATTAACATTCATGCATGGAATGCATTACATCTTTTTTGGAGGGCGATTGTATATTAGAAGTCACATTCGTTGGATATGTAATATTCGGTTATACAGTATCATCTGTTATAAATCCGGCTAAACAAATTTCAATATAATCTGTAATATTTCAAGGGATAAATACACGCGGCGACTTTTAACAGCCGTTTACTGCTAGCGACTTAGAGAATCACAGGCCTTTTTGAAAATTTAATTTATGGAAGAAAATTTGTATGACATTTGCCTTAGAAGCATGTAAACAATGTATGAGTATAATATACCTACATAAATGAACTACTGTGGTACCTCGACATACGAGTTTAATTCGTTCCGCAACCTTGCTCGTATCTTGAATTACTCGTATCTCGAAGCAAATTTCCCCATACAAAACAATTGAACTACCATTAATCCGTTCCAACCTCCAAAATGTCACCCCAGCTATTTTTGTTACGTGGTTTTGAATAATAAAAACGTATTTATAAACATCAAATATTTATTACACAAAAACAAAAAAGAGAATGTATAGAAATAAATTAGATATCCTCACTGGTCTTTGCCTTTTTTGCTACATTTTTCTCGCTTTCACCTGTAAGCCGTTTAAAAAAAAACATGTCCAAGGAGGCTTGTTTCTTCCTCTACTGAAACATCGGGTTCCAATTCTTCATAGATCCTTTCAACTGCACAACTTATCACAGCGGAAGCACACTGCTAACTGATCGTGATGGCGCGACCGGACTCGTATCTCGAATTTCGCTCGTAACTAAAAGCAAAAATCACTTGCTCGTCGGCTCGTATCTCGAAAAACTCGTATGTTGGGGCACTCGTATGTCGAGGTACCACTGTATTACCATTCAAGAGTTCTAGTTATGGCTAAAACTTAACTTATAAATGCTATTGCCAATTTAAGACTTCAATTTATGGAGAACTTCAATTTCAAGAAGAGCTATGGAAGTTCAACTGTATAATATTCTTTTTTGTTTATCGATTACATAACATAAGCAAGTTTCAAGCATTTTAAAATTATTAAAAATGCAGAAGTGAAAGATCATTTCTAGAAGTATGTTTTTCACAAAAGGTATCCGTTTGTGATGCACTTCAATCGCCAAACCTTCATCTACTGTCGTTTTCTTGTTCAGCAAGCGCAAGGTATTTAGAATGTAAATAATTTCAAAACTATTCAATAAAGTAAAAAGTTCTCAATTACGGGTTTGTTGTTATTTGTTTTACGATTATGTGTGAAGTAATCAAAAAGGTAATGTTCATACCCATAGATGTTTTAATTTCATGATTTTCTTCAATATTTAAACGGTCTCCGACGTTTGCGTCCTTAATATACTCGGGTCAGGGTAAACAAATAATACCAGAAAAGTGTATCTAAGGAGTTTTTGAATGAACATAATTTTTAGGGATGAAAAAACCAAAACATAAGAAATGCAGTTTCGATATGTACAAAAATAATATAATATTTATTAAATAAGTAAATATGCATTGATATTAAGTTATCCACGTTGTCAAACACAAAAAAAAAATGTGTGGCATTTAGTGACAGTGTTGATAGCCTTAAAATATATGGAAAAACCCTGGACCCAAATAAAATCTTTATGTCTTCAAGAGAGCTATATGTAAAAATATTCAATTCCCTCCACCACGTTTTCAGTACAACTATATATGATCTGCTGCTAACCGTTTATTAATTTTCGTTTTCACTGCTTCTTTCATTATTGTCGATCCTCGATTTTCATTTTCATCACAGTTCCGCCAACACTAACTTCATTCTTGAAAAATGTTAACACAGCCTTTAGGACGCCGCGTGGAATCTGATTGGGCCAGGTATCCGTATCGAACTCGACAGTTTTTATATAATACTCTCCAGCTGGTAAAGGACATAGCCCCTCATCCGGTATGAACGGGAAGTTCGTATTTTCTCCCTGTTTTAGAGAAGGTTGTACGATTTTTGTGTACAAATCTTTGAATCCATCGCAAACTCTAGTCATTGGCACACCCATTGGTAGTTGCTTGTATTGACCATCACCCTGTGGACTCGAAAATAGTTCTACTTGAAATTTAAAGTTATCACTATCCAGGTCCTGCAGTATTGCGACCGAACCATTCAAAAATCGTTGGCGCCCCACAGTTTTTAAATTAGACATGTCGACGCAAGTTTCCCTCAGTCCTTTAAATGGTTCAAGCGCTTCATTTTGTACCGTATACGGTTGTTCAGCCTGAAATTATAAAGCAAGTGATCTGAGAGTGATTTCCTTCATTTGTATAAAACACATTATGCCTTTATATATTTAAAATCATATTACCAAGCAAAACCAAATTAGGCCAATGAATATAATCGTGACAGTCAAAATCCTCATATCGCCAATGAGAACTATTTTTAAACTAGATCCAAAACGCAAGTTGTGTAGTCAGTAGATTCATCATCTGGTATATATAGGTATGTAGCTCGAGGTGAGCGAACCAGACAAACGCCATTGATATCGAAAACATGAAATAGTACATTTACACTTGTAATGCTTTCGTGTAGTTTGTTTTTAATTAAAAATAAAAACGTTCTGTTATGCAACAATGTTAGTTCTAACCTACTGTTATCACGGGCTCCAAATCACATTCCCGCTACATTTAGAAAAAAATGGTAGTTTGTAAAACGTATTACATGGAAAAAATTTATTTTTTAGTGCTTTGTAATAATAAAAATTTACACTATTAATTTGATGAAATTCGAATGGACAGAGGAATTCTACATTTTCTCAACTAGCTGGACCGAAACAGCGAATTTGAATTACGTCAGATAACATATCAGATTGATAGGTGGGTTAAGTATTGCAGCAACTTTGTGGAAATGGAACGAGGAACAGAAGGAGAATGAAATTGAAGGTTCCTTACAACTCCATACTCTGTACTCTTTTTACAAAATTTATACCAATTGAATTAGAGACAATCCATACATTAATTCATATATGTGAACTGGTCTACGGAATGGGGGCTTAGGTGTCAAAAAATCAATTTTCACTTTTTAGTTGATTCGGATGGAAGATGAGATGCTTTTTCACGTGATAGAATCCAAAAAGTCATAACTTGTTTGAAAGTTCCCTAAAATGGAAAGGAGAACAATTAATGAGATAACGAGAAACTGACGAAACGAGTTGTTTATTTTTAACAGCTGTTTCCCAGAAAACTCTTTCCCCTTTTCGTAGACCAGGTCACATATATTTCGTGAACTACACGGAGCAGTCTCCGAAGCCGCACAATATCACTTACTAAAAATTGGAATAGCCCTTATGCTTGCCTCTCTGAAATCAGAAGATGGACTCGGGCGTATGAGAAGCACTCCAAATTCTCAATAATAATACAATGTGGGCCACATTTACTTAAAATGCCGTCCTGGTCAACTGTAAAAATTATCATATGTATGTACAATTAATTCATTCTTTAATTAGAGAATAATGATCACATAATTTACAGATTTTTGTGCAAATAAATGTTAGTGTCAACAAACAAAATTATTGCCTAAGAAGCGTAAGTTTTAGTAAATCTTTTTGTATTATCTCAACATATTCAAAATCAAAAATCCAATGACGAATAAAATCATATGACGAGCAACATCTCAATTTTTATAAGACAATTTAAATGAATATAGAATAGACTATTCAGCCGATTTCCACTCATAGTTTTACGTAAATAGTTTTTGACCTTTTTCTAACCCGAAAATGAAAGTTCTGTGCGGCATTTTGTCATAGATGGGGCGACGAATATTCCATATGCTATCTCCATGTTTGGAAACCAGGTGTAAGAGTGTCAAAACGTCGGATGATGAATTGCGTTCCAACTTTTTGTCAGAACAATATTAATGAAAGTGCACCACCACATGCTAATCAATGAAAAATTGTGGTCCAAGCTGTAAATTTTCTTGAAACGTCCTGACCTTTTACAAATTTCTTTGGAATTTATATTGCCGAATTCAGTGATGAAATGTTTTGTTGACTTTTGGCTTCACATCTTTTCCGCAATTTGAAATTGAGATTGTCAAGAATGAAGTTAACAGTGTTAACTTGAAAATAATCTCTTCCTGACAATCGAACTTCCCTGTCTCATGTTCGTCTGCTTATAACCTACTCCTTCTTTTCTTGGAAACAGAAGTTTTATATTTTTCATTCTCTGAAAATGCCATCGCTTTATTTTCATAAACTTCGAGCTGCACTGTGTATTAAACGGTATTGAAAAAGAACCTGTTCAGGATTATTTTCTACTGCGTAAACCCCAACCAAATTCGTCGAATTACCTGTACAATGAGATTGCTCAGAATAAATTATTGATACATTGTTCGCGTTATCATATGTTTGACTTCGACAACGTGCAATATTAAGATCACATAATTCAAGAACAGATATCACAGCACAGAACGAATATTCTGCTTTTGTCCAGAATTCCTATATCTCAGTAAGATGAAAGTTACTCAAGGTGCGATACAGGAATAAAGGGTTTTTAAACTTATTCCAGTGTGAGAGCGCCTCAAAATTAGCGTTTTTTATAACATTTTCCATTATGGCCAGATTGAACAAAATTACAATTTTTGGGCATTTAAATTCAAACACCCAACATTTAGTATGAATAAAAATTACTATATAGCGGTTATTTATTATATGGAGAAACTATTTAAATCTTTTTAAAGAATATTATAACAACTGACTTTTGTCCCAATAATTGGATTTAAGCTTGTTAGCTCTCAATCATTAAACGTTTTTAATCATTTTCCATTGAAAATAAAAGTATGATGCTTCAAATTACAAAACGTTTCATCAAATATCTTTAAATTTTACAAATTTATTTAATTTTCATTTTTATAAGTGGTCTTGAACGATGCAACTAATCCCTCCGTTTACATATTTTTTTGGTAAAATTTCAATCTGGCCATCGCTCGTTTCCAATTGCTAAACGTCAAAACCTCCTGAACTCGATCAACTGTCAAAGTTTAGGTGGTTTTGACGTTTAGCAATTGCTCTCTCACTTCCAGTGAGAGAGGAGTTAAACATCTCTTTATCTCTGGTGCGATATATAGGCGATGTATCTGCCATTATAATAATAGTAGTAAATACTGCAAACCTGAATTAGCAAACTGATGTCGAAGAAGTGACTTAATTTGAAATTGCGACGTGAAAAAATTTGATTTTATTTTTTGAACTTTTCCGCACCCCCCTCCAGAATCTGCTTCCCTGTGCACGAGCACTAAGAGCAACCAGTGTAAATCCAGCGCTGGATACAATAGTCTTAGGATCGTTATCCGTCCCATAAATTGAATTAAATAAATATATTTCATAACTACGAATGCTTGAATGAGTAGTTAGCCACTTTTCGATATTTTAAACCAATTACTAGAACTTTAATTTCGTATTACTGTTTGTTTTCGTATTTAAAACACTATTAAAAGTGGAAACAATGTCATTTTTCGAGCTTTGTTTCAATAACAAATTATTTATTTGTTATGCATGTACCTATCTATAAATATACTCACATGGTTTTGTTTCGGGTTGTTGTCTGCAATAGTAAAAGAGCTTTTGACGAAAAATACGAACTTTAATCAATATTAAAACTTTCTGAACAAATGTAACGCTGCATTATGAATATAGTGAGAATGTGAATTTTATTATAATAACAAGTAAATAAGGGCTAGGGGCAAATAGTAAGAATCAAATGTCTTTAGGTACTTATAGGACTTTTTTATTTGAAGAAATAGTGAATAAATTACAATCAAATTTGGTATCTTCTTGACTTAGTATATAATGATCGTTCGGGTCAGCTAAAATTATATTAAAAACATCTTCAGATCAGATATACATATGTATGTATGTATGTGATATCAACGCAACCGAATAGGCAAAATTTAATATATGTGACCAGGTCTACGGAAAGGGGGCTTAGGTGTCAAAAACAAAGGAGAACAATTAATGAGATAACGAGAAACTGACGATTATTTTTAACAGCTTTTCCTAGAAAACTAGTTTTCGCACGCTAGCTCCCTTTCCGTAGACCAGGTCACATACATATATTGAGTTGATGTGGAAAACGTGGTGTTAGCAAACCATGCTGACTGAGATTACTCAAATATTGGCAGATACATATATGGAGTATAAAGTTTCCTGGAAGTTCGAGAATCTTTATGTTAAGTATATGGGGTCTAAGGGAAGCATTGACCCGATTCAATTACTTTTTAACACTCAGACATACTATTTTAGGAAAGCATTCTCTCCGAATTTAAATTACATATCTCACATATTGGCTGACAAAAAATCAACAATGTGCAATGGGGTGCACATGTTCTGTATAAAACAGTTTTTGTTCGATTTGGAAAATTTTTAGTCATATCATACACGAGGCACAAGGTCTTTGAACATTATAGAAGATATCCCGAGATATGTGATTATATTTAATAGTGGGCGGTGCCATGCTTAGCGGTCAGTTTTGCGACCGACTTCTACAAAGCCCTCTTGTGCCAATCTGCATGTAAAATTTAAATTTAATTTATAAGTTCGTAGTACTTCTTTTCTATGGCTTCACAAAGGACTACATATAGCAGTCCACGTGCGATCTTCGGTCAGCCATAAAACCTAACTTAACACTATCTTAAGAAGGCTTGACAAAGTTTGTCTAGTGCAAATTTGTGTAATGTACAGTGAACCAAAACAAACTTGGACAGTACAGAGCTATGACTTCGACATTAATGTCTCTGAGACCATTCAATTTTTTAAACTGCTTTAAAAGAAAATTTAATAATAATAAATGTTTTCTTTCTAGAAAATTTCATATTAGTTACAAAAACTTCAAAAAATTGAAACAACACCTTATTCGATAGCCAAAAAAACCTATATACTAACTTGAGTATTTAATACCTCAAATTGAGACTGATGAATTTTAAAGATTCGGAAAAATCCAAAACTACTGTTCGTATGTGTTTTACATAGTTTTCCTCATGGTTAATAGCAACTCGTCAGTAGATATGTATGTATATCAGACTCTCTGAATTCACTGCAGCTTTTACAACAGTTATACTCCTATATGTATTTTTTTAAGTCTTTAAAAATTGTACAAAGTCAGATTTAATGAACTGATTGCATACTATCAAAGGTTTCAGTGTTGTGTGTTTTCAGTACCTAAGGCAAATTAAGTACATCATCCGTCAAGAATTTCTTCTCCTGTACTTGTGTGAAAATTGTGGGACTTCAGATGCGACAATAAAAAGTCGGTAAATTAAACGCATTAAAATAGTATTAGATCAAAGATTAACGTTGATTTTTTAAGAATTCTGCCCTCTCATTTTGAATAATACTCGTTTCTTATATGTACATATCGTGTTTAAAAGACTTAAGGTGCAACTATTGAACTCCTTTCCGACCTACTGTAGTGACAACGTAATTGTTGTTGTTCTCATAATACGTTTCTGAATAAACTAGTGCGGGAACATACACACCGAGCAAATCCTAACTCCCTTGCTTAAAAAAAGGATGTACGCTCACACCTACGCAATAGATTCCGTTAGAATTGTCAAATTGGCCTTAAGAAACTCCTGGAAACTTTGACATAAATTTCTGGTAACACTGTTGGGTAATTAACCTGGTGACTTAACCGTTAAGTGGCTTGCAGGGATGAAAAGGTCCTTCCGCATTTGTGTAAAAGGCAACTCTGGCTACAATAATTTCCTGTGGAGAAGGAAATAACAAAACAAATGGTGAAAATACAAAAGCTCTTGCAATAAATTGAAAAGGAAAATTACGGAAAAGCTTTTAAGCTCGCTGACTGATGAAAATAAATGTACGAGTTGTGCTTAGCATAACAGCCAGACAGTCCTTAGCAACGCATTCAAGAGAGTAAACCATCTGAGAAGAAAACTAAGCGACGCGCAATAACTTTGCTTTAAAGTGGTAATGGAATGGAATGAAATGTGCGAAGATTATTAAAATGAAATAAAATTGCCAAATGTGCTCAACTGAAATACTTTTGAAACCCCGGTGAAATTTAGGTTCCTAAATTTGAAAGACAGTCTTTGGTAATTTTAGACGCATATCCTTGCGCTAAGTCAATTTTGTCAAGCTCACAACTACTCGCATATGTATACTGATGTATACATATACATACTTATGTATGTATGCTCTGCAGCATAAATGTGAAAATTGGTAAAACGCAAATGGATTTATGGTGAGTAGATACCAATGGAAACCAATTACCAGTTTGTTTCTCGGTGATGTTAAATTAATGATACATCGGTGGGAAAAGGCAATCTTCCAATCTCCCAAGCAATTTATATCACTCCGATGAATGTAGAAAATATATGTATACATCATTAGATATATTCATATAAAAAGCTGTGTAAGAAACTTCATGTACGTATGTATGTGTTAAGAGACATTTGTTTTTATACATTTTGTTTTTGTTATGCATAGAAACTTTCCTTGCTAACTTTGTGTTGAATTGCCACCCCGTACACACTCGGTGCTCAGTGCGATGAATATTTTTGCTCCCACAAAGCAACTGGGAGCACCAACATACAGGATAAAAGTGGTACACTTTAGAAAAGGATTTCCAGTTTTGTCAGCTTTTGAGTTATCCGAATGAAATTTAATACGAGTGTACGTTTTGTTATACTATTAATTACCTGTCGGACTATGTGACATGTCACATACTAAATAAATGAGCTTTGGTCTTCACATACCATCACCAATCTCTATGGACTAAAGTCAGCTGGATGTTCGAAAATTAAGATATTAGTTATATAGGGGATACAATAACAGAATAGCATATAATAAAAACCTTTTCCCCGAATTTCAATTATATATATATGTACTTGTATATATCCAAATGTTTAAAAGTTACCATATACATTACTTCCATCATAGGTGACACTCCGCGAAAAAAGGGTCCTTGTGTTGCAAGTACACAAAAAAGTACCCCCCAAAAAAAATCGACTCTGTTTCCGTCCCTGTATATCTCACAAACTTACTTGGCCGATATTTTCTTCAAAAAGTCAGCAAAAGTACGCTATGAGGTCCACTCCCATTATACGTTTTGGTTTAATTGTCCTTTGTGAGCATGGTAGTGGTCGTATAGTGCCCATCTAGGAACTTGTCGATTTATTGCCAGGGAATACGTGCACAAAGTTTCATTACGATATCTATATTTTTACAGCTTGCACGGACAGGTAGACGGACGGACGTACAGACAGACGTCCAGACTTCAACTCGTCTCATCACCCTTATCATTTATGGTATACGTACTATATATTTGTATAACCCTATATCTAACTCGATTCTGTTTAGTTGTTGCAAACAACAGATAGGTAACAAAACTATTATACTCTGAAGCTTGCAACATGTTGGGTATAAAAATGACATATGTACCTAATGTTAAATTTATGAATTTTAAGTGCAACTATCTTAAAAACCATTAATGAGCAGCAGCTATGTACATATACAAGTATATTCTTAATCTTGCCCATACCCGTTTCAATCCCGAATTCTAAATGCCAGTTGATAAAAAATATTTAATACATGTACTATATTCACAAAATAAATATTTATGTAGAAACGCTTACTTACATTGAATTTTCTCAAGCGGTCTTCGCTTCCATTCAGAGCCTCTTCAAATGCAGTGGTTATTTAACTCATAGCTTAAATGAATTTCAGCAGTTACATAAATGTGCTCAAATGCAATAAAAATTTAATTTTTTCTCATTTTGTGTATTAAAGCCTTAGTACCAAGTGCACACTCATACAAATACGTAGTACATACATACGTATAGTATGTCGAATGTGGCTAACTTTTTTCATCGGGTACTGCTTCCAGCAGGCTGTTAGCAAAAGTTTGATTGACTCGCTGGTTCGGCGCCATTGTTGACGTAAATTGCTTGTATGCGCCTGTGTGTACAGTGTACACCGCAATAAAGATAGCAATTAGACGCTATTTTGTGGCCCACTTCACATTTGTAAGCTATTGTATTACTGTTTTGTCAAAGTTTACGGTTAGACAGAAAGCTAAATGTGAAAAGTGACATAATGCAAAACAAACACAACAGGATAACGCTCATATCTGCTGGGTATACACACATACATATATTCACATATGTTCGTATATATTCACATGTATGCATGTATTTAGTAAGTCCGATCGCCTTTTTTAACTGTTTATATGAATTGATATTAAATTTCGTCTCAACTCAACAACAAGTGCAACAACTCAAACACTTTTTGTGTACCACATAGACGCATACATAGATATTTTATAAATATATCTTACAGTCAGAGAAATTTTACAATTTCTATTTACACATGTATAGCATTGACATTTAGAAAGAAAAAATATAAATAAATTGAGAATTGCACCCCGAACTAAGGTGCCCTTTCCTCTGTCACAACGCACCACATAGTCCCAGCACAATGAGAAATTCCAAAATCTTGCTGGGTGCTTTTGAGGCGATGTGATCCTTATTGGGATACATACTATAGATCCAGGAAACTTTATCCTTCATCTACACACTGCTGTGCAGACTGGCATCCTGTGCTCGGGCGTTTTCGGCTCCATGGGACTAAGACTTCTGCTTGGAAAATGCTTGGAGCGTCCCACAGGTATGCCTTCCGGCGTTAAAGAGACGTTATCCATTAGCGGGAGGTGAAGCGTGGAGTTAATCCAATCAGCCTTACTGCGAACGGTAACTTTGAACTGCTTTGCGAAGTTTAGTCTAAAGCTGTCGCTCAGGAGTAGCGCCAGTGAGAGATTACCTTCCATCTGCTAAACTCTTTTGCTGTAATTTAAAGCATTAGGGGTATTCAGACCAGCCTTGTTAATTCGTTAGTCGTTATTCGGTAGTTTTTTACATGTATTTTGTTTTTTGTAAAATTAACAGACTATTGTTCTACCGAGTAACGAACTATCCATCTGGCAAGCTTGATAATTGTTTCGTTACTCGGTAATATCACATCAGCTGTTCTCCTGCTCCTCTGTACATCAATGTAAAGTACTTACCAGTAATAAATTTGATCTGCTCCACATAATTTTCAATTAAATGACTGACAATTTTTGATTATGCACTTTGTTGAGGCATTTTTACTCTTTAATAAAATTGAATCAGCTGTTTCGGAATAAAATGTATCATACTACAGAGGTAGAACAAAAAGTATGTTCACAGTTAAGCCTTTTAACGAAGTATCAACTAACGAATTACCAAATTAACAGGCTTCGGTCTGAATACCCCTATTGTATGTTTAGCTATTTGATTGATTACTATGTGGAGCGGTGTGAGTTGCGGCAAGACGTACCTAAAGCTAAAGGGTGAGCCAGTTAATACGCTAAACCTTCGCATCCAATAAGTATGCAACCACTTAAGGGGGTACTCTCATGTGAACGCATACATTTGACCACTTTTTAGGAAGATTTTTTTTATGCGACAACAAAATTCAATCATTTTAATTTTTTAATTTTTCTTCTTGTATTCTATTTGTATTTTGAAATGCACGAAAAAATATTTTTTTTCGTTTTTTACATTTTTAATACATGTATATTTTTTTTTAAAAAGTAGTTCACTGGCCATGGTGATAGCGGCTGTTCATGTTGTCTGAAATAAAAAAATCGAATGGATTATTATTCAGTAGTTCTGCGGCTATCGTCCCTACCAAATATAATCAATTTCATTAAAAACAAAAAAATGTCGATTTTCAAAAAAAGTCACGAAAATCTTGTTTTTTTCGTTAAAAATCGTTAAGAAAAATATGAAAATATTTTCGAAAATAAACAATTCTGGTAGCGACGATAACTATAAATGAGTAGAAGAACACATGTAAATTTTAAAGCAATCGGTTGAATACTTTTTTTTAGGACCATGACAGTTTCAGAAAATGATGATTCGAGAAAAATGCGTTTAAAGTTTCAAGAGAGGTAGACAGTCCCTTACGACACGTCGGCGACTATGAGCTGTAACTTATCAAATACTATGAATTTCGGTCTGAATTTTTCACAGCATGTTTTCAATAGATTTTACTGTCAAAATATAAAAAAAAATCGATTTTTCGAAGTGATTACATGAGAATATCTCCTCAACAACACAACTTAGCCTAGTTGCTGCTTTTTAAAATAATTTGGCTCCCATCTTTTCGGTTTCCCTTCATACTTCGTGGTTATTTCTTTCTTATTTTCTAGATTTATGGCATCAAAAACTCACATATACTCAAAAAAAATACATACATATAATTAACATAAGAACACATGGAGGCTTATTATTTCAAAGATGTGAACGTTTTTTAAGAGCAAAACAATTATATTTCTTCCAACTAATTAAATATTTAAATAAGAAATTCATATTTTGTAATAAAAGTTTTTTCATTTGATCATTTTTAAAAAGACTTGTTTCTTCTATTTTTTAATTACACTGATTCAGATAAAATACTGCATGTACATATCGTCACCTGAAATGCAAAATAACGTAACAACATTTTCGGAAATTTACAGTGGCATGAATGAAACATGAAATACAATGGAACACGAGTGAAACAAAATTTTAATATTGGTTAAAACTGGTTTAAATCTGACAGCAGAACCTGAAAATGTTGAACTTATGTAATATTACGTATGTAATTTGAAGTAGTGAAGCGTAATTAATAAGACACTCAATTTCGAATTTTTTGACGATACGTTATTTTGCATTTCAGGTGACGATATATACCTTGTATGCGGGAAAGTTCCTACCGTTTCCACGACAGGGCGCTACTTGAATTTAGTCATAGTATGTTTTGTAGTTAGAACTAATCTTCGAAAGATACGTGTTTAAAATCAGTTGTCGTACAATTAGTTCGAAAGTTTCGGTAGTTTGAAATAAAACATGGGCAAACCTAATTTGCTGCGTTAGAGAAAGATTCTTTGATAAAAAAAGTTCTGTCAAAGAGTATTATTCGCGCTCTACGCTAAGCAAAGTAAATTCGTACGTTACAAAATGATTTTAAATGACCGTAACATAAAATTATTCGAGATAGCTAATTCTCTAAAGATATCAAAGGCAAAAATATGTACTTATTATACTTATTATCAACGATTCTAGGGACTGGTGCTGTGTAGTCGAAATAAATCAGAATTTTTGCCTCGATAAGTGTTAATGGAGGATTATATTCATCCAAAATGACTGCACCATATGAACCGAATCCAAATCGTGGAAAGCGCAACAGTCTGCTGTACATTTAATTTTGTGATGAGCAAATAATGGGTTGTCAAAAAAGTCTTGCGGTATTTTTATTGAATTTTTTTTTTATTGAAATTGAAATGAATTTTTGATGACTCATGCCCAGCTCTTGACCGATGCTGCGGCTGCTATTATGCCGGTCTCTTTCGACCAATTCAGCGATTTTATCGCAATTTACGACGACAGGCCGTCCGGAGCGAGGCGCATCTTCGACCACCTCTACACCAGAACGAAAACGTTGAAACCATCGTTGTGCGGTGGAAATGGAAACTGCATCGGGTCCATAAACTGCACAAATTTTATTGGCGGCTTGAGATGCATTTTTGCCTTTATCGTAGTAGTACTGTAAAATATGCGGTATTTTCTCCTTATTTTGCTCCATGTTTGCGACGTTATAACTCACGAACGACTTAAAAGAAACGAAAATCAATCAAACACGTGTTAGCGCTTGAAATGAGCTTTCCAAAAAGGTATAGCATGACCCGATGCGACGAAAAACTATGCGCGAAAACTAGAACTACGCGCTTTCAGCGCCAACTAGCGAAAATACCGCAAGACTTTTTTGATATAATATTCAAAGCTTCTTTCAGAAAATTATTGGAACTTTAGCAAAATGAAATCGCGGAAACCCCCAAGAGATTTAGCAATAACGCTCAGGGACTATTTTGAAGCAATATACAAACTTATATCATAAAGTTGCAAAACGGCAATTTATTTAAATAATAGCATCGAATTTTTAATATAAAACAATGTTCTTCTTTTTAAATGATATGATAAATGATAACACCTACCCGCCCCCAGCCCACCTGTTAAATAGTTATGGCATATACATATATGTTTTTTTTTTAAGTCGGGGGACGCATCAAAAGCCGGAGTGCGGAAAACTGCCAAACCTAACCTACTTCCAACTCTAGACTCTCCCACGGAACCACCTGATTAAGTAGTACTTCGTGGAAGTGATAAGACATTTAAGTCTTCTCTATGGCACGGACTGCCGTACGCCTACTCTGCTGTGTATGTCTCAGATGTGTGTATGGATGTAATGACATGCAGATTCCATATTATCTAAGGGTCCAAGAGACAAATTGAAATTAATAGTAGTAGCAAGTAAAAAAAGAACAAAGTCCGATTGTAAACGAAAATTTTATGCTCTCGGAATTTGTAAAGATCTAAGCCAGGGAAATACTTTCAAGACTCACGAACGTCATGTTGAATAAGTAGCGCTAAGCCACGTAAGTTTTAAGAAAGCTTATCCACTTAATTTCACTAAAATACCGCACATTTAGTCCAATCTTAACGGACTATTAGGGGTAGAAAAGGTCTGGATTGATTGCGCCAACTTTTGACATTACTCAAGTATGCTCGAGAATATAATTTCAAGCAATTTTATAAATATATATACATATGACCCATACACTGACCGATATATTTGGCATAAGTAGTTCTGGTCTGATTTTGACAATTTTTGATCATAAGGCGGCCCGCTTTAATCGCACTGTTCGTGCGAAGTTAAAATCGAGTAGGCCAGGAGATATGGATATGCACCTAAATGTGAAATGACGAGAATTCCCTGTCAAGCATTCCTATGTTTTAACTTTTCTCTTTGCTTATATCAATACAAAAATAATGCTCAAAACAGCTTTTGACCCAAAATAACATTGCCTCTTCTCTTCCAGGTAATGCAACTGGCAAGCCAAAGGGTAATTGGCACTCCGAAAAACAGGTAAACCATGTGGTGTTTAGAGAAGAAACAGACAGAAGACACATATATGTAAATCAAAAGAAGAAACTAACTCTGCATGCTCGTAGTCCAATCACAAATGAGTTAAATGCAAGATTACTAAAGATTATATTCTATTCTTTTAATTCTTCGTACTCATGTCAATGTGTTGCAAACTAAATTTTTGTAAATTCTTCAAACTTTCTAAAAAGTTACATTTTTCGTTTCACTATATATTCGGTTGAGTACTTGGTGCACAAATGCAACCACTAAAATACATACTTGCATATGAACTTCTATAGTATGTGCGTTACTTTTTTTAACTTTGTGAAGTTTTCCTTTATTTTTGAAAATGGAAATAGAAAAATGACGCATTTTTTAAAGTATCTAACATCTCTCTACCAAAATTTGTTCTGACTGGGAAGTGTGTATGCATGAATATATGGGTAAAAGACGAGAGTTGTGCGGTGATCTTAATTTATCAGATACTTAGGGCAATATTTTTTGTATTTTGTTAGTGCGTTATCAGAACGAACTTTGTAGAATGGCACCTTTTAAGCTGAAATTCCGAATGGGCAGCTCGCGCAGCACGTCTCAAGAGCACGATTCAGATCCACAGGTAAACGAAGCGCTACTCAACCATCATCAGCATCATTCTGCAGCCATAGGTGCCAGTAGCTCCACTATCGATTCAACCGACTGTACCAGTCTTGGTTCTATGGGAACCAACGAGCGTAAATCTTTACTGCCCAACAAAACCAACAATATGCGACTAGGTAAGGATTCCAAAATTTTCAACACTACAATTTTAATGAATTCAGCTTCTTACCCTTTTTGATGTAGACAAATTACTTGCGTAATTGAGAGTTCATTAGTTTAATACTGCTTTTATGATTATTATTTTTTTTGCGTAGAATTTTCGTTCAGTACATGTATAGTTAAGTTGTATGCAAAGATCGTTGTGTGCTTTGGGCCAATTAATTAAAATTGGACTTCCAGACGACCAACCATTTTCAACTATGAGACCATGAGTACTTTACTTTTGCTTTAAGCAAAAATATGTCGTTTTTGCCTTCTGTGCAGAAGTAGAACCTTGTCGGAAGATCCAAAGCTTTCTTCACAAAAGTGAAGTAGTGTAAGGCGTTTATAGAAGACTGCCCACCAAACCATTACAGCAGCTGGAGAGTGACTACGTTGAACCCTTGGAAATTTTTATGTAGATTTTTTCGCTGTACTTATTAAAAACTTCTTCATTCGCAAAAAAATACCTTCATGGCCATTAACCGCGTTTTTTAAACCACGCAAGGAGAACCACTTCTCCTTCTGTCATCAACTGTAGACGTTAGGAGAAAAATTTTGCAATAGTACGCCAAACAAATATTCTCGAAATATTAAGATTTTGGAGAAGATCATATGTATATGTGTTTCATTTGCGCCTTTTCACATTTAAAAACATCACCGAAATACGATTTCCTTTAGCTCTTATCTTCATTGTTAATAAGCGAAAGCAATACTAAAAACCTATTTCTTTATATTATATATGAGCAGACACTGCATACAAATTATCATAAAAAACGGCAGCTTTATCTGCGAATGGTCCTAGCTATTTGCATTGTAAACTTTAAAACAGAATATATGGCGAGACTAAGTACATATTAATATATGTCTGATAAAACAAAACTCAATTTCTATCATAAATGTATCATTTGGTTTCTCTTTCACTTCTACCACCCAGAGAAGTGTCTTTAAATTGCTTAGATCAGTTCAGTTGACGATTGATTGCCTCCTTTATCGGATCATTTTACGAGTAGTAAATATATTATATAGAATAATTAACGTGAGCATGGTAAATAAGTTCTGTATATACAAGTATTGTTATGAATGCGATGCATGCATCTTCTTTATTGTCGGCTGCACACCAAAGAACACTTGTGCTAGAAATTTTGCTATAATTTATGAATATATGTTTACATTATTGTTCTAGGATATATCGACCACAAGTTCACAACAAGTATTGACGAACCGACAACGGAATCAAGCGCTGTTCCTACAACACCTCTATCAACCTATGATTATATGCTAGAAGAGGTAGATAAACCTAAATCACTTGTTTTTCTATAATCAATAATAATTTGAAAAGAAAAGTTTTATTTTTGATATCATTTCATTGAAGTTCAAATATTTCGAATTATTTTTTAAGTCCCTTCTACAGTTTTCAACTGAACTGCATTTTGGTTGGAGTTTTTAAATTCTGAATTATCGCTGTCAACTTAGTCCGTCCGGTTTTGGTTGAAGTATTGTCTAACTTTAACATTTTTGTAGTAGTGCAGATTTCAATTCTGCGTCAGTGGATCAAGTGGAGCCTTTTCTTACTCGCAGCACACTAGTTTCGGTCCCAACATCGTCATCGTAATAACAATTAAAACTAACGTCCATTTTATTAAACACTTTTTCGTGATAAGAACTTAATCGAATTGTTTTGATGAGATGAAATCAAATCTGGCTGATTGTCTGTCCGTCCGTCTATGCAAACAGCAACTTGAGCAAATGTTGAGATAACTTAATGAAACTTGCTGCAGATGCTTCTCGGCATCGTAAAACGGTTGGTAATGCAGTTGGCGTAATCGGACCACTGCCACGTCCACAAAATGACATTAAACAAAAACCTATTAACCATAACGATAACTGACGGGGTATTCTGGTCTAGAAGCATGAATTTCAGGTACTTTTTAAAGTGTCGTAAAAAAGGCAATTCATATTTTTACCATCCATTTTTTATTAGTTATTTGATAGTTTTAGAAAAGTACAGAAAAAAATTAAAAACTAAAAAAAGTAAAAAAATTCAAAAATTATGAGCTGACGAAGTTGGGGGGTCTCTAAAAATTTCCACGTGACCATACCAATGATTTCAACCCTCCTGGTTATCTGAAACCCAAAAAAAAAAGATTAATTATCTAGAATAATGTCGCAATGACCGGAACTACTGAAAAGTGGGAAAAAAAATTGTTCACAAAATGGCGACTGCCTGAAAAAAAAGTTTTTTTGGATCACTTTTTCTGACTATTTCGAATTTTTTAAAAATAATAAAAATAAAAATTTGGGGATGGGGCTAGTTCCAACCATAGACAAGCCTATAAAGAAGACTCTATTAAAATTTCATGTAAATCGGTCCAGTAGAACCTGAGAAATCGTGGGTATCGTTCCGAAACAGTCAGTTTTGAGAAAAACGCGTTTAAAGTTTCGCGTAATGTCTTTTGTTCGATTAGTTCCGGCCGAACCAGTTTGGATGCCGGGTCAGAAAAATGCCTATATCTCCGAAAATAATTTGAATTTTGAAAAATCCTCTTGTACACATATTCTTGAATAGTTAAACTTTGAAAATATAAAAAAAAATTTCGATTTCTTTAAATTTCTAGACCAGAATACCCCCTTAGAACAAAATTAAGATACAGAACTGTATTTTGACGCAGGATTTCGCAGTAGCTGGGTGTATTAAACAGGGCATTCACGACAAACTTGTTTGAGAAATCTGTTTGAGTTTGAGGCGGTTTTTGTCGTGAGTGCTTATGTTGGTAAAGGGATGATAGTTTTGCGACAAATTTCAAAACTCAACAACCGTTTGGTAAATGCATTTGTGGTGAGTGGCGTCGTTTGCAAACATTTGCTCAGTTGGTAGAATTTTTTTTAGCTGAAACATCAGCGTGTGCAAACAAAAACTGTAAAAGTGGCGCTTATAAAAATTAATGCGAAAAAATAAGTCGCGGCACAATCTACTTTCGAAATATAAGAAAATTTATTAGGATGCGACACTTGCCTTACTTTTTTATTACTGGTAGTTTTATTTTATCCTCAGGAAGTTTTTAAAATCTTCATATAGCCACTTTTTCATCCATTCTTTTTTAACATTTTTTTTTGCATTGCTTTTTTTCGCTTTTTCACTGGTGGATTTCTAGTAGCGCATTTACATTACCGACATTATAATTAGACATCTTTACTTCACGAAACACACAATGACACAATTTGTCGTGAGTGCTCAACCTGCTGGCTTTAAACCATATATATCAGTCAATTTGTAAAATATCTTAAAAAAATTAACAGAACGACTAATATTGCATATACTGTACTTTAATGACAAAAACATGTGAACCCCCATATACTACATATACTGACTTTCGTTTTTATACCCTGAACATCGTACATTAAGTTTGTCACGATGTTTGTAACACCCAGAAAGAATCGTCGGAGACCCTATAAAGTATATATATAAATGATCAGTATGTTGAGCTGAGTCGATTTAACCATGTCCGTCTGTCTGTCTGTCCGTCCGTCCATCCGTCTGTCTGTATATATACGAACTAGTCCCTCAGTTTTTAAGATATCCTTTTGAAATTTTGCAAACGTCATTTTCTCTTCAAGAAGCTGCTCATTTGTCGGAACGGCCGATATCGGACCACTATAACATATAGCTGCCATATAAACTGAACGATCGGAATCAAGTTCTTGAATGGAAAACTTTCACATTTGACAATGTATCTTCACCAAATTTGGCATAGATTATTTTCTATGGCAACAATGTAATCTCCGAAAAAATTGTTCAGATCGGATTACTATAGCATATAGCTTCCATACAAACTGAACACATAGTTACTTAAAGAAATGCACCTGTGAAGGGTACATTAGCTTAGGTGCAGCCGAAGTTAACGATTTTTTTTGTTCTAACAAGTTTTATGCCGAATAAAGTGGCTCAAACGCAAAAACGAACACCGCGCCAACTCAATATATTAAATTTTGCCTCTTCGGTTGAGTTTATATTCCATAGTTATCATTTAGAGGTGATTTTAATATGATTTTCGTTAACGCGATTAAAATAAATAAAACTAAGTAAGTACAACACCTACAGTATAAATAACATACCTAATTTGCTTGTTATCCATTCACGATTTCGTTGCACAATGAATGTTGAATTCTTTCGCAGTGTTTTTTAATAAAAGTTTTGCCAAAATCTGAAATTGGCTTTGATCCTTCCCACACACGAACTTAGCCCTTCCTTACTTTTTTCATTTGAAAATGTTTATCTGTCAAATCTTAATTTTTTAGGTTGGCAACGAGAATACAACTTTGAAAAATAGTTGCAGTTCGTTATTTCAAAAAAGGGATGGGTTGATCTAGAGTTGAATTGCTTCAACTTCACTTCGACGTAGAGGAGTTGAAAACTTTAAAAGGCGCATTAACTTTCATTAAAATTTTTTAGAAAACATGAATATCTACGATACATATTATCTGTTATATCATTCTAGAAAATTCATTTAACAATACCGACATTTTCATTCTACAGCTGAAAGTTATCTCCCATGATGAAAACGCAATCAACGATCGCCGTGATTCCTTGAATAATCCAAGAAACAACATTATTTTGTCGTCATTAGAACACCTCGCACTAAATGAGGAAGTCACCATTGAATGTACTGACCCCAATTGTCAGGATAATTATTTGTGCAACGAGCAACTTTTGCAACAACGAGAACAGAATGCATCCTTAAACGAGTTCAACAATTTTCATGAGTTCATTGAGCAATCCCGAATCATAAACCAAAATATTCGTAACAACGAGGTGAACAACTCTGAAGGTGAAGACGAGTGCGAGGAAGATAATCGTAAAGAGTCGATAGATTCTACGGAACTTTTGATATCTGCGAAAATGACAACTTCAACGACATCGACATCAACCGCTCATGAAACCACTAATCTAGTGGATAGCTGTAGAGGTGACTGTGAGCAATGCGAAGCGGATCACTATAATGAGGAATGCAACGAAGAATGCAACACTAGTGGCAATGGCAAAACCAATCGCGGCGGCAATAGCAATGACTTCTTCGATCCACTAATCAATCATGGTGGATACTGTAGTGAAGGTAAGTTCTAATTATATTCTTATGCTAGACACTACAGCTGAGATGTCTTCCAATTTACAATGGTAGTTTCGACATTTACTTGAAACATTAAGATTATTATATTAAATACTAGCTGACCCCGAAACCGTTGTTCTGCGTGAAATTATGTGTTTTGAAATGAAAAGAAAGTTGAATTTATATTGTGTTAAAAATCATTTATTTGTGATTTTTCTACATTTTTTTAATGTAGCGCAGCTTGATAAACAAAATTTTTGGTTTCTTTTCTGGTGCGTAAATGTATAGAGAAGATGAGTTTCCAACTCGTGAACACGCCACGTATATCTGGCCGTGTGAAAAATATAGCATTTCCAGACTTATGCCACACTCTTCTAGCGACTATCTGTGACCTGTTGATTGTGATCGCAAATGCAATTTTCCCTGGAAACTGAAAACATTTGAACTGAAATGGCTGTTCCCTAGTATTTGATAACTGCGTCACAATCAGTCGCGTTCCATTACACAGTTTCGGCGCATGAAGATTGTGAAACATAATAATGACAGATCCAGATTTGAGATGCATATGATGCTGCGGCATACCGAGCCTCTCCAAAGAATTTTGAAATTCCACTGGATAATTCACGGCTTTGTCTTCATTGTCTAGACGATCGATCGATTTGTATTAGTGCAAACCTCCCGGAATTTGACTTTGAATCTTCCAGTTTAGTTGCACACACTGTACCATTCACAATACGCAATGATTTAAATGAAGTTGAACCGCGAGACGCACTACAGTCGGAAAACTTTCATGAATTGCAAAAGTAAATATCCTACAAAGCGCTTTATTGCAGTTTACGTATCAACCCATTTGATACTTGCTGATCTCATCTCGTTCAAGTCCAATAACCGCCATGTTGATTTCTTTGGTGATGTATTTCCAAACGTATTTGAACGATTTCACCAAACTGCAATATTCAACATTGACATGAGTCTTTAATGGGAATTAGACAACAGTGGCGAATATGGTACGATCCATGTGTTGTTGACTTTGATATTCACTCCTCTAAGTTGAATAATAAATATTCTGCCGATTTTTTTATAATTTTTTTTATTTATTTAAAAAAAAATTGTAAATTTTCAAAACTGTACAAAATAAAAAAAAATATAAAAAAAATCGGCCCAGTCCGGGATTAGCAGGGATAGTTGTCAAATTAATTGAAGTTTTTTTCGAAGAAAAAAAATAAAAAAATGGAGAACTTACAAAAAAAAATTGCGATTTTACTTAAAAAACCGATTATTTTATATAATTGATCGTGTTAAATTTTTTCGTGTATATTTTCGAAATGTTCATTCAAAAGCAAAAATTTCAAAAAAAGGTCCCCAAAATTCAATTTCTACAAAAGTTATGGCTATTTGAAAATAAAAAACTTTTTTTTTTGAAAAATTCATAACTTTTTTTGAAGTTGGACAAAAAATTTTGAAAAAATTCTCAAAAATGTTTTTCAAAGGGCAGAAAAGGATGAATAAGTTTTAGCAAAATCTAAAGGGGTCGGGTTCAAAGTGGTCGATTTGGTATGGAATACCCCAATACTGTAGTCAGTTCGTTTATTGAATAGAAAAATTACACAAAACAAATCGATGGGCGTTGATTTGAGAACTTCTTCTGCAGTGACTTCAATGTCATGATGCGTGTGCAGTAACACCAAGTCGATCAATCTATCTTGAAGCATGTTCATTATTAGGCACGTTTTCATGCGGCGAAGTGTCGAAAAAGAGTTTCAGAGCTCGCATTCGCCACAGAAAGTGTGCAGAAATTGCGAAGAAAACTATGAATTATGAGGTACAGGTCTACATCGCAGTTATTCAACGTTTCCTATGCCGTACTTGTTGTATTTTGAATTTGGTTTCTGCCCCCAATGGTACTGCCATTAAACAGGTTCACCTTTGAGCTTCAAACGTGGTACGACGTTGTCATTATCCAAAACGTCTTTGAAACTTTCTATCAAGCAGTCAAAACGATTTTCCACTTCTTTGGTTTTCAAATAACATACTTTTCCTGGAAGCAGCAAACTGAAATCCAACCCATACTTCTCTAGAAAAGCGCGTACTCAAATCTTCGCCGATTGTATCCAACAGGGGAATGTATACTGAAACCCTGTAGTATTCTTCGCAAGTTCTCACGCGAAAATGTTCGCAATTTATTGGTCGGCCGCAGTTTCTTGGTTTTTCTTCGTCAACTTTCAGTTCAGCCGCCATTTTTGAAATGTGACCCTTTTCCCTTTCTCAATCCGCCCTTGTCAAAAAATTATAAAAAAAAGTTATTTGCAATTAAATTTCGAACAAGATGGATTTAAAAGCTCATGTCTAATAGTGCTTTGCTTCAGAGATGTAAGCGATTTAATAAAAACAAACTGAAAATATAAAAGTTTTAAAAGAATTATGGTATTTAAAACTTGACTCAATAACTTTTCATACATTTTTATTTATTTTTAATTTTTTTAACTAAATACTAAAATTTTGAGAGAATTAATTTTTTTTTGAACGTAAAAACAAAATTTTCATGTGTCCAAAAAGAAATAAAAAAAATTGTACAGTGTCGGACAAAACGTATTGGAGTCACACCTACGAATTATATTACCATCTCCTATTCTCGCAATTATTAGGTTAAATATAAACAAATCACTCAGATCTGAAGAATAACTATTTACCATATTTCATGAAAACATACAACTTCTTAGAAATTATTAAACATATCAATCTATATATCAATATTCAGTGCGACAAACCTATTGGAATAACGACTCTTATTTAATATTTTATAGCATAATCATTATTTTCAATTTCCTCACTGCATCTAAGTATTTGGCATAGAAACTATAAGACTGTTAATAAGTTCTTGTGAAATGCTTAACCAGACTTGCTTTGCAGCTTCGAACAATTTGTTTTTATCTCCCAGAGCAGTCTCCGACTATCTCTCTCATTGAGCGGACGCGTTTTCTTGATTACGGTTATTTTTTTGTGCTTTACGCTTTATTTTCATAATTCTTCTTGAACACAAGCTTTCGTTTTGCTTTGATCGTACGGTTACTCGCGCTGCTAATGTAAAAAAATAGTGCATATTAGTGAATATTTAGTTTATTAAACGTTGCAACATCAACCCAGCCAATTGCAATTTCCCTTCTCATCTCCCCTTGCCATGCAACCGCATCTTTTGTGCAAATCGCTCAAGCGATCATCCTTCCTCTTCCCGCTCTTATCCTAAATACCTACAATCCAAAAACATTCTAAAAATAAAAACAGAAAAAGAATGTTTAATGCCAGAAGCACTAAGGCTATACAATGAACAATAACCCCCAACCTCTGCAAACACTTCCTTCGCTTTTATCACAAAGACACAAACAAGCAAATAACTAACGTGATTTCCCACAGCTCATCATCTCCTCCCTTTCCACTGTCCGTAGACATTGTATTAAAATCCCCAACAACTTACCCTTCTCCACAAGAAAATAAAGATTCAAAAACAAAAAAAAAAAACAAAACAACGTTGTAGTTAATACCCATCTAAACATATTAAATGAAAGAGAAGAACCAACCAAAAGAACCAACAAAAAACCTTCCTAACTTAACATTTCCCTAAAAAAGAACAAACGCAATCAAAATATGCGTACCACTCATTCCGAAAACATCGGATTCTTTAAGCAATCAAACGATTTCGATCTCTCTCCACCTACTTACATATACAGGCAATATCTCACCTCATGTAATTATCACCTCTGACAATGAAGATCAATAACTCTCATAATTAATCCCCACTTCTTTCTCAATACTCTCATTGCTAAGAAATGTTCAAATTTCTACAATGGAATATGAACGGATTAGACCTAGAATTACTTATAAGAAAACAGTCACCAAGTGTTATATCATTACAAGAAACCCACCTTTCATTTAACTCTGCAGCTGCTGTTCCCAAATAATACACCGCCTATTTCTCCAACCATGACCATTTTAAAAGACGGCTCCCCTACGCATTTTTCCACACATCATTCGTTCAAGAATGTAGACCTGGCCATTTGTTCTGCGGCTATCGCCACCAAACTTAACAGCCAAACACTAACTGATCTATGTATATAACAGTGATCACTTTCCCATTATAACCCACTTATCAACCCCTTTATCCAACAAAGGGTCTCCGAAGCCAAAATTTCTGTTGGATAAGGCGAACTGGTCCAAATTTCAACAACTCTGTGAAGGTTATTCTGCCGAAAATCTCCTTGTCGACAATATAAATAAAGAAACAGCTACAACTACCAAAATAATCAAAACCTCTGCTCACCTCCCAATCCCCCAAACGGGTAAAAAACGCTTCAAAAATCATGTGCCTCATTCGTTATCCAAACTAGGAGAAGAAAAACAATCACTATGGTTAATTTACAAAATAACTCGCTCTATCGATAATGTAGTATTTCGGAAAAATATTAAAGAAGCTAAGAGGGCTTGTTTACAAAAACTTACCGAAGCTATCACTCCTTATAAAAATGCTCTCAGGCTCGCAAGTGAATATTAAATTTATAAACACTCCAAATGGCACAATTTCCGATTCAAAAGACATAGCTGATCATTTCGCCTCTGTATGGTCCGATTATTCGAGCGATTCAAATTTTCACGCCTAGTTTATATCAAATAAAAACGAACTTCTTAGAAGAAGATACAACAAAGATCACTCACCCCCATGTATTACCGAACCAGACATTACCATCGCTGAATTCGATTTTACTTTATCTTCAATGTGAGGCAAAACTCCCGGTGCAGACAGAATTTAATATCCCATGCTAAAAGGCTGTTCTTCAAGTCTCAAAAATATAACTATTAAATTGTACAACAGTATTTTATGTCAAAGTGTCTACCCTCAAAGCTGGAAAAATGCGGTGATAGTAGCCATTCCTAAATCCAATAAAGTGTCTACACATGTTCTTTAATACAAAGCAATATCACTCCTCTGTTGCATGAGCAAACTATTAGAAAAAATATATCAAAACCTATCTCGTGGTTCTCATAAAAAAAAACTTCTCAGTCGAAACCAAGTGACATTTAAGGTAGAGCAAAGGACTATAGATGTTTTACTCTATTTTGAAGATTTCGCCAAATCTGCTTTATCAAAAAGAAATCACATTTCAAAAAATCAAATCAAAAAGCACTCCTAGCAAATCCAATAAAGTTCATATTAACGGAAGCCGCCGGTCTCCCATCTATCGAGGAAAGAATTATACATACTTTGCAAAGTCTTGTTCCAAAACTTCTATTATGCAATAACAAACTTTTATATGGTATAGTAAAAGCCGAATGGACCGACGAGACAAACTCCAATACTGCCTCCACTATTCTAAATGCATTAAATTATCTAAAGATCTAGGTATTACACAAACAAATACCGGAAGGAAAATATATATTATTTCATGGCTACTCAAAGAAACTTCGTTTGAGCTACAACTTCAAAAACATCAAAAATAATACTAATAATTCCAGAGGATATCAAAGTTTGTTCAAAGAACATAAAAACTATGTGGATCCCTGGATACACCGGTATTACCGGAAATAAATGGGTCGATTAAAACGCCATATTGGCGACAAAACAGCTATTGATTGTTTTCGACTACATCAAAAAAATTATATCGGGTGATTTTTTAAGAGCTTGATAACTTTTTTTTAAAAAAAAACGCATAAAATTTGCAAAATCTCATCGGTTCTTTATTTGAAACGTTAGATTGGTTCATGACATTTACTTTTTGAAGATAATTTCATTTAAATGTTGACCGATGCTGCGTCTTAGGTGGTCCATTCGGAAAGTCCAATTTTGGGCAACTTTTTCGAGCATTTCGGCCGGAATAGCCCGAATTTCTTCGGAAATGTTGTCTTCCAAAGCTGGAATAGTTGCTGGCTTATTTCTGTAGACTTTAGACTTGACGTAGCCCCACAAAAAATAGTCTAAAGGCGTTAAATCGCATGATCTTGGTGGCCAACTTACGGGTCCATTTCTTGAGATGAATTGTTCTCCGAAGTTTTCCCTCAAAATGGCCATAGAATCGCGAGCTGTGTGGCATGTAGCGCCATCTTGTTGAAACCACATGTCAACCAAGTTCAGTTCTTCCATTTTTGGCAACAAAAAGTTTGTTAGCATCGAACGATAGCGATCGCCATTCACCGTAACGTTGCGTCCAACAGCATCTTTGAAAAAATACGGTCCAATGATTCCACCAGCGTACAAACCACACCAAACAGTGCATTTTTCGGGATGCATGGGCAGTTGGCCACCAAGATCATGCGATTTAACGCCTTTAGACTATTTTGTGGGGCTACGTCAAGTCTAAAGTCTACAGAAATAAGCCAGCAACTATTCCAGCTTTGGAAGACAACATTTCCGAAGAAATTCCAGGGCTATTCCGGCCGAAATGTCGAAAAAGTTGCCCAAAATTGGACTTTCCGAATGGACCACCTAAGACGCAGCCGCGGTCAACATTTAAATGAAATTATCTTCAAAAAGTAAATGTCATGAACCAATCTAACGTTTCAAATAAAGAACCGATGAGATTTTGCAAATTTTATGCGTTTTTTTTTAAAAAAAAGTTATCAAGCTCTTAAAAAATCACCCGATATAATCCATTTAATCGCTTTACAACAAAACGCCAAAAAAGTTAATGCTTGGAATAATGTGCAACACCACTACGCCTCCTGAAAGAGGGGAAAGACTCCTGCTTATCCACCATCATGCTATTGAAAAGATATAAAGACCTTTGTTCGGCTTCGTCTTGATCATACGTCGTTAATTCATTCCCATTTATTAAACGGAAACATAATTTCACCCTGCCTACATGTTAACTCGTCGCCCTTAACCATAACACATCTACTAGAAGAATGCACCTTCTTCAACTCAGCAAGAACCAGTATTTTTCAAAATAATAAAGATCTTGATTTATTAAAAATAACATCTACCTTTATGATAAACATTACTAAAATATGCGAATTCCTCCCTCGTACAAAGTTAAAGAAATACGTTTAAATTATCCTTCCTTTCTAAATTTATTTATAACATATAATTTTTAGTCATTTTGCTTGTAAATAACTCTTACCTGGAAGATTCCATCTTTATTATTTACATAAGTCATTTATTATTAAGCCGTGAGCTGAAAGCCAACGTAGTTAGTGTTGCTTTTAATCTGTATAATATTAATCGTACTATTATTTTACATATAATAAATAAATAAATAAATATCTTCTAATGATTCTTAAGAGAATTGAAATCCGACGATTAAGCTGGCCACTTTAGGACATTAATATTTTGAGCTACGACCCAAATTGCCACAAGTTTCGACGTGTGCTTTGGATCGTTGTCGTGTTGAAACGACCGTGAAAATGGCATATTCCTTTCGACATAGAGAAGCATGACGTTTTCAAGGATATCCTTGCATATGAATCTATCCATAATGTCATTGATTCGATGAAGACGTACAACACCAAACCCGGAAAAACATACAGTTGCAAACTGTCGGTTGAAGTGTAGTCAAATTTCAACTTTTTTGTGGTATTACGTTTTTCAACTGTGTGTCAGTGCGGCTGACTAGAGTTTCAAAAAATTTCGACTATTACTAAGGACGTTACTGCGTTTGTTTAGAAAAAAATATTGATTGAGCAATTCACAACTTGTCGTAAAGCATCGTAAAATCGTAAAATTATAAAATTGTAAAAAATTTTTTTACCGATGCTTTACGACAGGTTGTGAATTGAACAGATAAAAAACGTAAAATGGGTAAAAAAATATATTTGGTCTAATCATTGAATCAATTCATTAAAACAAATTATGTTGAAATCACTGAATCGAAAACAAAATCTTCGATGAAGTTGAACTCACTTACCGACTCAAAAAAAAAAAAAAACATCCATGGCAAAATATATAGATGGCGCTAATTTCGAAAACATTGAAAACGCGAATTTTTGTCGAAATCTATTTGTTGATGAGCGAGTTACGGAAATTTAAAATAATGAGGTATTTGTAAGTATTTATATAAGTATTTCAGAAAATTAGAAAAAGCTACGAACAATTATAACGCGTTTATATTATCGACTCACTTATCGACTTGGACCGATTTTAAGTGCAAGTTGCAATTCAAATTCAATTTCAATATACATACATCTGTTGAAGGATTAAAAAGCATTCCAGTAATTACAGCAAATATTTTGGATGAGACCCCTACTAAAAATACCAGTAGTAAGAGACTAATTAAATAATGCAATTTATTCCCACCAACAAATATAATATTATTATAATTAACGCCTGACCAAGCAATAGCAACTAACACAGATACTGATGTATCCTGTAGGCACCTTGTTATTTCGATGTTGATAAAACTCCTTATAATAAGCAGATAAAGCAGATTGTCGACGGTATCAATGATCGCATACATTTCTTTGATCGCAAAATCTTTCCGTTTGGAATTTGATTTCGATTCGGATTCAACCAACTATTCTTGATAACTACCGACAACAATTTAATTAAGAATTAATGTATGAATCTGCAACAAACCTTACCTAAAAGCCATTTAATTGTCAGTGAACTTTGTCTTACTCGATGTTAGGGAGTTCAAATGGGTTTGACTGATCACAAAGGCTTTCTTATGCACAGCACATCAGTTTTAGTTTCACTACTTTTGTCATCGTGATATAAATCGCTTCAACTTCAACTGAATGGAGTTGAAGACCTTAATAATGGGTTAAACTTTGAAACTTCTATATGAGTGTTTTTTTTAATAAAACGATCTTAATAACTTTTAAAAGTTATAAATTTATGAACTTTGTAGTTAAGGCAAAATAGGCTTAGAAGGGATGCAGACAATTGCCTAGGGCAGTAAATTCCCACAGGCCGGCTATGAATTTTCCGTCACAAAGGAGAGTATTTGTATGCCATTTGTTCAGTAGCCCGTGGTTTAATCAACTGTTCTCAAGGTTTTGGACTCAAAGTAACCGGGAAAAGCACGCGAAAACAAATCAGCTGGTCTTTTTGGGAACACCTTATAACTATTATTTTCATCGTCTACCTCGAACATTGTGAGCAATATTACTCTGCGTTGTTGGATCGATTTAACATCGAGATCAAGATACGCCAGATATAATGAAACCGGGTCGGAAACACCCGGCTCCATTTTCAAATTATACAAAAAGTTTGAAAATAAATTCAGGTTCTTACTTTTTTTAAATTCTGTGTGAAAGCAAATGTAACTGAAGTTAAATTTATTTATTTTTTCTTGATTTGAATGATGATTATCTTAACAACTGATAGCAATATGATACATTAATATTTTGTTTTACTGAAATTTTGATCTTTCACTAACAGTATCGCATTGTAATCAGGAGAGTGGAGATAATCAGCTGCAGAATGAGTGCCAGGGTAGTCAGTGGGATACCGATGGCGATGGGGGTTGGAGCCAACATCAAGAAATGTCGAACAGCCATAGTCATGAGCATCAACTACAGCAACAACAGCAATCGCAAACATACGATTATGAGTATGGCAGCCAACAGCCGACACAGGAACGCTCCATCACACCGGAAATAATAAGCAACAAATCATCAAAGGAAATATACAAAGATTTAGCCAAACAATGGGGCATCACGTGTAAGATGTCAGACGCATGCCGTTGCATGGAGTGTCAAGGTCATTATTTTGATTGCGAATACGACGACGTAAGTGTACAGCGTATACTGTGTAGTTCTATTTTTATTCAACTTGTTTTATTTCCCGTTTCACACATAGAATGAGCACCAGAAAACGGATGGTGGACTGGGTGCCGGCACACCGATGTTCATCAGTGAAGTAATGCACGGTTCCGCTTGCAGCATTCTCTAAACTCGGGATATTCTAAGAGTAGATATATGAATGTGAAACGACTGAAAGGTCTAAACATACATACATACATACATATATATGTATTTGAACACACCTAGGCATAGTTGCAATAATTCATATGAAAGTGTTTATGGAGTCGGTGGAAGCCTATAGGGAGTGTTGACCTACATTTGCATACTCAAATTAATTAGTCAAATAATGAACAACGTGAATGCAAACCATTTTGCTCTAATGCTGTTACAACAGCCTAAGCACACACATGCATACACACAAGTAAATAGATACGAAACTGCATTGAATATTCAAAACTAAATGTTGTGGTTGAAACATTGGCGCACTTGAAACTACAGACAAATTGCACTGATAAAAATTTTTGTAAAAACACTATTTCCAGAAGTACTGTGACAGTGAAGGTATAGAAAAAATTTGTACATATGTATGTTTCGTGCATTTGATTTGAACCTCCTTGAGGAGGAATTCAAGATGAGGAATTTTTTTGAGACATTGCTATCTTTAATTCTCTTTATATAAAATCGAAGTGACTAAAAAATATATATATATGTGTTTATTTATATCTAGGCTTCCCGCACTCAAAATGGACCAGGTGTGTTATGTAGCAACTCAATGGTAATATGTCATGGCAGCTAACTTCACCCTGTGCTTTATATGCACCGGTTTCTACAAATTTCCCATCTCTAACCTGAAAACATACTGAATTTTTGGTATTTTCACAGGTTTTTGAAAAAAAAACTACAATGAAACTAATTTTTTTTAAATTTGGTTCAAATCTTGTTAGTGGCGAATCAGTTACCATTCTGTTGACACAAAAACTGCCACTCGGTTTTGAAGATATCGCGGAGAAATTTCGGGATTCAGACGCATTTTTGTTATGTAAACATCATTTGTAAAACTCTTCAAGGAAATTTGAAGCAGAACTAGATGTTCTTTGAACGAAATATTATAATTTAATTGTTGAGTAAAATCAATTATTTTTCACATTTCAATTTAAAATGTTAAGTTATTGGATGTATTAAACTTCTAGATTTAGTTGGTTATCTTCACACATATTAGTAAGTGGAAAGTGTCTACATATTTTGACTGGTGCAGAAGATACATATAAAAGATAGACTGTTATTCAAATTCAATTACAAATTCAAACACAAGAAATTTGTTCAGCAAAACCAAGAGCAAAAATTAATCGAGAGTTTAAAACTCAAAGTAATTCAGATAAATAAATTGTAATACATGATAAGTAACCATAAGCAAAAATTTAGAAGACGTTGCTATTAAAAAGAAGCCTTATTACTGTTTAGTCGGCGAAAAATAGTATACCGTAGTGAACCCTCTTCGTGTAGCATTGCAAAAATATACTATATAACGCGGTAGCGCCCACACTATACATAGACTTCATACATTTTTTCATCCACTCTTTGTTACTATACATAGACTACATGCATTTTTTTCATCCACTCTTTGTTAGTTTTCAGCATTTGTAGTATACTAAAGGGGTAAAGAAACTTCAAAAGTCTCGTATTTAACATTTCACTTGACTTGACTTGAACTGAGTGTCTTAAGCCAAACGCATCTAATGCTTGATTATTTTTTCCATGAGCACATCATCAGATTTAAGTAACAAATCCTTCTGTTGTAATAACGGTTTCTACCAAAAGATTATGGTTTCTCGAAACAATCAAAATAACGGTAACTCTTACACTGAAGTTTTTAACCAACCATAAAAATCAAAACAACCTATTTATTATAGCTGTCTTCGATAAGGCATTTCTCTGCTCTCTTGTCAAATTACAAGTGAAAGCAACAACAATGACGGATACCTTATTAAAGTGGTACAACTTCTATCTGTAATACTGCAAACTTTTGTTTTACATATTACAAATTTCTTTTTTTTATTATGATTTTAAAACACAAGACTTAAATTCAATTATAATAATTTATAAATCAGAATAAATGCTTACAGCAAAATTTTTGTAGCGAAATAAAGGATTTCTCTACTAAGAAAGATTGATGATACAATCATAACAAGACATGTTACCACAAGCGCTCCCGTTTGTTTGGCGAATCGAAGACAGCTTATTTTTCTTATGTTAAGCTCATACAGACATATATACATACTTACGTACAAACAAATTTCGTTTAATCATTGAAGTTGTTTATGAATCAAGCAATCAACGCTTTGTTGTATTTATGAATTATTACTGCAGTACATAAATGTATAAATAAATATGTTAACGAAAGACTTTGACTATTTTAAATCAGAAAATATTTGATGGATTGACTTTTGATCGCAAGGTTTACTTCGTTTATATTGTCGATATTTTTGGTATTAGATCCACTTGAAATTAATCATTTATCAGTCGGCCCTGATAACATAGTGACGGCGGCCTGAGAACGAAAGAGCCTGAGAATGATGTCAGATTCATAAGAAATAAAAAATTTTCTCAAAAATAATCAAACTTTAACCGTTAATATCTTTTAAACGTTTGGGTTTAGGAAAAAATCATAGTAGACCTTTTTTGTAGAGCATTCTATTTCCTACAAAATCTAAGGAAAAAGATATTTTTTTAAGTAGTTGGAAGCGAGATATAAATTTTTCTATCTGATAATAAGAAAAAATAGAAAACTGTATCTAGGAGGACCTTCCCGTTACAATTAAAAACTCATGTTTGGAGAGACTTTCTTAGAGGTGTCTAGGAACCTATTTTTCCGAGTACCAAACGAAAAAAAATTTTTTTTTTTTAATCACTCTAATGTATATATCACTGTTCATGTTCCGCTCTTTAATATCCTTCTTTTTTACTGGCGTAGACATCGCTTACGCCGAGCTAACAACAGCGCCAGTCGTTTCTTCTCTTCGCAACGTGGGGCCAATTGGAAATTCCAAGCTAAGCCAGGTCCTTCTCCACCTGGTCCTCAACGAGGTGGAGACCTTCCTCTTCCTCTGCTTTCCCCGGCGAGTATTGCGTCGAATTGCGTCAGGGCTGGAGTGGTTTCATCCATATGTACGACATGACCTTGCCAACGCAGCCGCTGTCTCTTAATTCGCTGAATTATGTCAATGTCGTCATATATCTCATACAGCTCATCGTTCCATCGAATGCGATATTCGTCGTAGCAAACACGCAAAGGACCATAAATCTTTCGCAGAACCTTTCTCTCGAAAACTCGTAACGTCGACTCATCAGCACCATATAACAGGACGGGAATAATGAGTGACTGAGTTTAGGTTTTTGTGCGTCGAGAGAGGACTTTACTTCTCAATTGCCTAATCAGTCCAAAGTAACACCTTTTGCGTTGGATTTCGAGGCTGACATTGTTGTTGCTGTTAACGTGGGTTCCAAGATAAACGAAATTATCTACAACTTCGAAGTTATGGCTGTCGCATTGCGGCCGGGTGCCGGACCCAGAGGACGGCAGAGGTTTTAGGTCGGCCTCGAACCCGACCAAGGTGGCTAGGGCGTCCCACCCGAACCAATTGGAACCAAGGTATTAGTGCAGAATGCACTCATTTTTTGGCTCTCCAAAGTATGTGTGCTGAATGCATTTATGCTTATTGGCGCTGATCAACGCATTGTATTGATCTACGTGCTTCTAGCAATAGAAAGTACCGTGGAGTAAGGCTTTCGCAGGCAAGTATTTACGTAAAACCACAAAAGACTCTGTCAACAGGGACGTGGGAGCCTAGTCGCGAGTGCGACGACTGTTTGTTTGATAACAGGAGATATTTCGTCTTGCCCTCGTTCACTGGCAGACCCAAATATATGAAGGCACAAATATATCCATAATTGATCATATATTTAGGGCATTAAAACCACTGTAAACCAGTGTACGAGCTGCGGATTCAAATAAAATATCTAAGTAAGCGTGAACAAAGTTAAAAATTGTTCGGTCGAGGTATTAAAAATCCCTCAAAGCAGATAAGATTTGCGTCTTACAGCCATCAAACTTTCATATAAATGTATGTATAAGGTTTTCCTTACCAAAGTAAATAAGGGATCGGTTTTGGATAACCACTGTGTACACAGACATTGTTGCTGGCGCTGAATGCAAGAACAATATCAAAATCTCTCCGACATTTGTATTCTCGAAATTTAAATTAAACAGGTGGATTTCCGTTCTTTATTTGGAGGTGAATTTTGTAAAAGAAAATGTTGATGAAAATATGGAACAATACTGTTATTTTACCATGTATCACTCTAGGGATGAACAATACTGGAAAATAGTTTGAATAATGTAGTAGTGTAGCAGATTTTAATGAGGATAAGTGCGCAAAACCATAAATTTTATGAAAAAATCGTTTGTTATAATGAGTCTATTTTCGTTCTGAAGCCAAATATGAGAAAAATAATATACGATTCAAGTATGCATTCTGGATGATGCACTATCTGGAAAACATTTAAAATGTACGCGCTTAACGTATTAGATGGATCTCCGATAAATCCCGAATACTTTATTATATATATTTATAACAACTATTAAACGGTCCGTTTCACTTGTACGTTGACCTTGAGGATATAAATCCATAAATAAATGAAAATAAATCCCGCTTTCTCCGACATATCGGAATGTCAATTGTTTGGCACATTACATTTCGGTCGTGGCTGAGAATAATTGTGTAACACTTGGCTCTTCCACAGTTATTACTGAAGTTATACTGGAGAAAATTAAGCTTCCAAAACTTCCGCCCTGGCGGCATAAGTATGTCGATATTATAAAATCTTACCATTAATCCGTCGCTTGATAACTGGGCGCCCTACTGGAACCTGAGAAATCCAGAACTGAATGGCATTTAGAATGCACAGAAATCTTAGGCTAACTTGTAAAGTCGTATTGATGAAAACCTTTGACACTGCCAACCCCGAAACGCCTTGAACTCACATTTAACTACTATTTGCACGCTTAAAACATATAGTGATTCACACGCATAATCGGACAAAATTTACTAAAGGAAAAACCTTACAAAAACTTACTGAAAAATATGTTTTTTAAGCGAACCACGTATCTTAATTAATTTATGTCATTTAATAATTTACCTTTTTGATTTCGCACATTTTTTGATTTAGCTAAAAAATTTAAGTTTAAGAAAACAAAGAACTTTAATGTCAAACGAATAATCGGACACCAAAATACGGTTTAGATAAGTCTGTTAAAAGTTTAGATTCAATTGTGTTCAATAATGTTTAAATCAAGAGGCTGTGGAAGAGCTGCAATGATTTCGGGCAGTTATGTATTAACCAGAGCTTTACAACATGAAAAGTTTGCTTTGGGTCATCTTGATAGAACGCAAATACATGTTTAATATCCATTTATTTGACATTTTTTTAAGAAGTTAAGAAGCGAAACTCTTCCCTGGTACATTCAATGAATTGCCATAAAACCTTCACAGATCCTCTTCTATCTTCCACTGTCGCTTTCGTATTTTTCATTACAAATTCTGTAATAGCCATACATACGCCTTTTCAACCGATCCATGTAAATTAAATTTGCTCTCAATAGTATATCAATCCCTCAGAAAGAACAAGTATTAAGGTCTTTTAATTCTATGCTATGATAATTGACCACTTACCGTATTCCAATTTACATGTTTTGGAACAGAATACTTATTGGATAGCGAATTTTAAATCTAAATTTTTATTTTAGGGCTTATGTATGACTTTTTACAAATGAGACTACCGTTTTCTTATTGATTTCTTAAAATTTTTCAACCTGTTAACTTCGATAAAAAAAATTTTGAAGTTTCAAGGTAGTTCTTCTCAGCTATTCAAATAGCGTGCCATTCACTGCTCTTATTTGTTACTCTGAACTCCTTCTTTATTATTTAAAGCGAATTCCAGTATTTGTTCGTTTCACAGTTTTTCTTTCCACTGTATTCATACCTCTTCTTCTTTATTGGCGTAGACATTGCTTACGCGATTATAGCCGAGTTAACAACAGCGCGCCAGTCGTTTCTTCTTTTCGCTACGTGACGCCAATTGGATATTCCAAGCGTAGCCAGGTCCTTCTCCACCTGGTCCTTCCAACGGAGTGGAGGTCTTCCTCTTCATCTGCTTCCTCCGTCGGGTACGACGTCGAATACTTTCAGAGCAAGAGTGTTTTCGTCCATTCGGACAACGTGATCTAGCCAGCGTAGCCGCTGTCTTTTAATTCGCTGAATTATGTCAATGTCGTCATATACATATGTATCTCATACAGCTCATCGTTCAATCGAATGCGATATTCGCCGTGGCCAACGCGCAAAGGACCAAAAATCTTTCGCATCTTTCTTTTCATTCTACTGTAATCAAATTGAAATGACAATTTTGTCCATTTCATCTCCATCAAAGTAATCCCCTTCCGCTGCAATACTCTTATGCCAGCGAATTTTCCAGTCATCATAGCACTTCGAAAAATCCTCCGTCGTGATGGCCAACAGAGCCTTCTTCGATTCAGCTTTTATGTCTCCAATTGAGTCAAAACGATGTCCTCGGAGTGCTCATGTGAATTTGCTGAATAGCTAGAAGTTACACTAGGGTAAATCAGGCGAATGCGATGGTTGCGGCACGATATTAGTCGAAAATGTGGCGAAATGATCACGAATGACCGATGCAGTATGAGACGGTGCATTACCGCACTTCTTTGTTCAATAAATAACTTACTACGAATTTACAGAAAAAAAATAAAATTTTTCGATTAGAAAAACATTCGATGTATAAATTAAAAATTCACCCTTCAATTTTTTAACGTTGACATTGACTTTGAGCTTATCTCGGGCAATCAAAGATTTAATGCGTCTACTCTAATATATGTACCTGGAATATGCGGGGAATTCAGCTGGCATCAAAAGTGTTTGGATATAATAGACAATGAGGGCGATTGGAGTAAGTACTGAATAAACGTCAGCTAATATAACAAAGCAATGTATTTTCTGTAATTATAAAATATTTCCCAATTAACGTCACCTATACTTTGGAAAACGAAAACGTTATTTTTGAATGCACTGCTAACTAATGGCTGCACAATATCCTTTGGGAATCGATTTGAAATCATATAAAACAATCGGTGGGTATAGTTCAAGCGCTCCGAACATCCTAACCTTTACCCTTAATGGCGAAAAATCTTTAATTATTCCAGTAAGTATAATGGGTTATCATGGGATTTAGGGTTCCGATAATGAAAAACTGTAGATGAGTAATTATTCTAATCCATATGTCCTAAGATACCATCATATTTAGATAATTGGTGTAAGGTAAGTGGAATCTAGTTTTAGTTTGTTTATTTTATTGTGTATAATATTATAGAAGATTTACTATAACATTTTCATTTTAAATATTACATGTCCATATTAAGTTAAACAGAAACGGGCTAAGCGAAACAGTTTACAACACAAACCAAAGGTGATTATAACCTAAAACCAGTTCAAAACTGAACCGTCGTTCAATTATAGTACAATAAGCGATTTGCATACATACTTATTTAAATATGCATTAATATACGATAATTCTCAGTTCTGTCCTTAGACCAATTCAAATTCAACAAATTTACGACTTTAAGGCTCATTTTTTAATTATTTACAGTGTGTGTGTGTGTAACTGTAGCTATTAAAGCATGAACTTTCCATATCAGCTAGTAATTTGTGAAAAATATGTTTTTAGATTATTCATACTATCAAACTCTACTCAACAACGTCCGACTGCAGTCGCTCTTTTTTTATTTCTATTTCGTAATCTTTATCTTAAGGGGTATATTTTACCCACGATTCTATAAAGTGCAAGAAATTAGATAGCAAATATTCCAGCCTTTTATCGGCAAAGAACCGCTTCTCATAAGAGCCAGACACTTTTAGAAAAGACGAGCTGAGAGGAGACATACCGATATATTGTAACTATAAAAATTCAGTACGGTGAAGAGAGTTATTGTCGTTGTCGTTTTAAAACGAAATAAAAAAAATGGCTATTTGGGGTGTATAACATAATGCCGACAATCAAAATCTTGAAATTTAAAATTCCAACAATTCAAAATACGGACAGAAGAAATTTTAAAATAAAGTACTACACTTAAAAAAAATGGTTAATCATAATTCATAGTTCCCAAAGTAGAAAACACCACTGATCGAATGTTAAATTTCTGTATTTTAATAAAGTAATTGAAAACAAAAAAGCTATATGTTATGAAAGGTGGCGTTGTACATAAGATCTGCGGCCTTTGGCCACGAACACGATCATAACCCTTAATCAGTAGAATTATCTCTCTGTGCTTCGGCAGAAAAAGGAGCTCGCCCTGCTTTTGCTGTTCACAAAGTAAAAAATACGGACATAAAATATTTTTAAAATGGCGGCATTTTGGTTTGTTGGTATTTTGATTTAGCTGCATATTTGAATCTTGATGGGTCGGCATTTTGAACTTCGGTATTTTAAGTGTATCCTGGTTATTTGGCATTACTATTGGGGTTATCGGCATTTATAGAAAATGAACTCGTATTCCCCATTTTAGAAAGTAAAAACATAGTAACAGTCGTTCCTTGAGGGTGATTATTTGAAGTGAAGGTGAAAATTTCTAACACGAACAAATTGGAAATTTTAGTGTCAGAATTTGAAAAAAAAATCTGGGTATGCCAAAGTTTTAAGAAAGGAGATAAAACCACTGAATTTCAATATTATTTAAAAAGGCATTTCGAAAAAATCTAATTCATTTGCACCTCCCTGTTGCGACGGACAAGGTTTGTATAAAGTAAATAAAATTTGTAAAATTGCAATTTAATATCTATGAAGGTGCTTAACATTTATATACATACATATGTATGTATTTAAATTCAAAATAAGGAAAACATGGTATACACAAAATGTTTCAAATATTTCCTGCAACCCAACAAATACAAACTCCAGATACAATGACACTTTCTTAATTTTAATTTAAAATTCCGATAACTTTCTTTGACGTTACTATATACATATGTACTTGAGAAATACGAATATAAGTATGTAGGTACCAAACGACGATAACTTGGAAACGAAATTAAAAAAGTTAAAACGACAACGGGAATAGGGCCGAATACTTGCTTTTATTTCATTTTAGCACTATCAAGACCATAATATCTTTTCGAAATTGTTCATAAAATAACTTCAAAGGTCACGAGATCTCTAATTAAACACACCATTGTAAAACGCGATATAAAAGTAGCGTGCAAACAGTTCACCCCATCAGTAGGGAATTTTCATAGCTTTCGTATTTTATATAGTTAATCATTGTCTTCTTCATTTCCACATTTCAGGTTACTTAAATAATTATAAAATATGTATATCTCATCTAAAATGCAAAACAACGTATCATCGAAAAATTCGAAATTGAGTTTTTTTTATTGATTACAATTCACTACATTACATACATACATATGTACAAAATTTTAAGCTATTGCTCAGGTATAACGAAGTTATAACCAAAATTAAAATTTCCTTTCATATGAGTAGTTTCTTGTTTCTACAGTTTCTTCCTTCTCTTGTCAACCTGTGAAAAATGATGATACGTTATTTTGCATTTAAGACGGCGATATGTAGTTCTGTTCGTTTAATACATTTTTACTCTTTGTATATACATATGTTTGTAGATATATACATATGTATGTTTATATTAAGTTCAAAATATATACAGATTTTTTATTGTAATTCGTTTAATATTTCAATTTCACACACAAATTCTTATTTTAAATTGTGAAATGTTTGATAATAAATCAGGAGGCACGTAATGGGAACTAAAGGACTAAATCATTGATTGTTTTCAATATACTTGTTAATAATTTTTAACAATACACATATACATACATACATGTATGTGTGTTTCAACAATGGATTCAAAAATCAATTACAAATAAATATAACACAGAAATACTCAGGGTCCATCCACTCTTTACCATAACTTAATTTATGGAAGATACTACAAAAATAACAACTGTAAAGATTAGTTCGAATTAAAACCAAAATCAAGTTTTAGAACTCGGCGTAGATTTGACTAAAGATTTTCAGAATATAGTATGCTTATTCCGATTACGATACTAATTTCAGCATTTATAGTCATGTTATATGGTAAATTAAATTCACATTAGTTCGACTATAAAACTTAGAAAGAACGCTTTGTCATGTTTCCACCAAATGTTTGTTTCCAAACTTCATGGCATGCATAAGCTAAAAGGCAATTAAACGCAAGTAGGCGTATGAGACACGGCCGCTTCAAGATTTAAATCTTTGCTGCGACAGCACATCTCACAAATCCGTTCGGTATCTGGATTGAGAAAAGTGCAGAAGCGGCAACTCCATTCACTCTGACCGCTTACGGCCAGCTGTGGGTTCAACGTCACTGCAGCAGACTGCTTTCGTATCTTTGACCGAATGTTCTTTTCCGATTGGATTTCATTATTACCATTATTATTGTCATACGCCGTAGTTGTGGAGAGGTTAGGCGTTTGCTTTAAGCCCGACTTTGTTTTCTTCACCGGTTGCGGTTTTAATATAGATTTTTCTTGTTTATTACAACCACCAACTGATTTCTTCTCGTCTCTCGATTTTTCCAGTAAAGGTGCTTTGCTTTGGTCATTATTAGAATATCGTCCGACCTTTGTCGCTTCCGCCTGATTTGATCGTCGCCTCTCTACGTTGTTTTTGGAACCGCTGTTGCTTCCTCCGCCACCGTTTGACAAATTCATTGAATCCAAATTTAAACCCTGTACCAGAAGATCACCACGTTCATTTAAATCTTTTGAATAGCCAGCGCGCTCCAAGTTTTGGAAAACATAATTCCACGATTCATAAGAGCCAACCCCATCTTGATTCTTAGAGGCTTGAGTCGGAGAACGTTGCTCACTGCGCCCCACTGTTGAGAAATCATCGAAGTTCGATTCAAAACTTAAATCAGATGCTTCGTTGTTATGTGAAGACATTTTCCTTTTGCAACTATTTCCAGACATTCCATTCAACGGAGCTGTATTATCCTTCAATTCCGTTTGATGCAGTTGCAAGTGTTTATCATTATTGTCAAGAACATCCTAAACGAAAAATTTGTTATTATATTTTTCTCTTTGTCAGAACTTATTATGTGACTATCTTAATATTGATTTGAAATTATAATTCTGCAGGTGTCAAATTAAAAAAAAAAAATAAGAATAAAATGATAGTTGGTTCCGAACACATTCAGCCAATTTTTTGCACACAATCACCCACAAATTAATGGATGCCAGCTAACTCCATGCCTTGAGCGCGGGACAGAAATCAGTTTCCCTGCGTATGTAAGTAGGTTGCCTTTTATATTTCGGGAGTAGAGAATAAACACAAATATTAGTCATCGAAAACCTCAACCAATTGGATTGCAATCGACACGAGTCTTTTTTTGAGCGATTGACAAATTGTGCGAGTTCCAATGTGAAAAAAAATGTCTACAATCAAATGTTGATGCAATATTATATGTTGATCCCGCTACTGCCTATAGTTGTTTCATTCTCGCAATAGGTCACAAGACGATCTTGCACTACAACTGATTTTGGACAATATTCATGAAATTCGTCTTGAAGCGATTGGATTCACCACACCATCGATAAATACTGGTCCTTGATGGAGCTTCATTTAATTAAGTCTATCGATGCACTGTTGCTGAGACAATCCACGTTAAAAGTTGTGAAAAATAATCGCGCCAAAATGTTCGTGATCAAATTCCATGATTATTTGAAGTTACTATAAACAATACAAATAGCGCTCATATGCCAATACGTTCTGAGTATGTATAACATTAAAATTGTGGAAGTTATGAATTGGCGGATTATAACACAAGGGTCGTCAAATCCAGAAATATAAAAGACAACAAACGTATACCCAACAAAACCATCAGGTTTCGTTGATCAGACTTCATACGGGCACCCTCTTCACAAATCACAAAGCTCTATTTAAATCTGTATAGTATACTGTCTGATTGACATTGGGCATAACTCATTTATATCTATCCGTATAATTTGGCATCGAGTATATAAAAATTAATTCTACTTAAAGAAGTTTTACAAAAATAATGCTATTGGAGTAATGTTAAACCTTGAAAAAGATTCAATATTTTGTTAATTCGCGTCTTTATAGTTTCATTTGAAACTAAATAGATGAAACATTTTAATTATGTTTAAATCCTTATTCTTACCATTATTGAATTTCTTTCTTGTTTCGTTGCAATATTAGTTGATGAATTATTTTTTAAACGATCAGCTTTCGGTAATGGTCGTGCATAAGCATAGTTTCCATACATGTCGTCAGAAGAGGGATGCTGGGAAGCGGAATATGGTGCATATTGATGGCCCATCATAATATCCTTCGTTTGTGCATAAGCTGTTGGGATGTTCGCTGCACGGCCAAAGTGCCGCTGCTGGTCAATAATTCGTTCCCGATCATAATCAAAGGAATTACAATGTGGTAATCTATGTAGTTGAGCATGAAAATCGTGTGATTTAAGTGGTGCGCGATCATCAAATTCGATTAATTGTTGATCTGGGGGAAAGGAACGTTGTCGGTATGCTTGGAAATCTTTACCACCAGCCACTACAGATGATTGGCGGATAGGTGGCAACGGCGGTTGTTGGTAGTTGTGCGACTTTGACACGGAAGCGTAGCCGCCGTTATCTGTATTATTATAGGGATCACTCTTAATACCGTTACACGTGGCATTGGGAGTTGCGTAGTGGGTGTTCAACTGATTTGAAATATTGTACGGGAGTGGATATCGGTTGCCTGACACATTGTAGGGATGAGAATAAGCGGGGTTCATGCCACAATTGTTCATTGCGTTATTTGAACCACCACCTGAAGCGACAACGGCCGCATAAGAAACACTACTTTCACCCATACTGGCCCCATCCAAGCAATCATAAGGGTGTTCATACACGTTTTGTGTTGGCAATTGATGCGGAGGTTTGTAATGATGCGCCGTGCAACCCTTTTGTTGATGATCAAAAGAATGTCTATGTGACAACTGTGGCACCGGTTCACTGTAGTGATCCAAACTTCTGGAATGCTGCATTGCTGCAGAGGAGATTCCATAACCAACTTGGTGTGGTAGTTGATATCCAGATATTGGATATGAAGGCATCTTACTATTTCCATTGTATAAATGATTCGTTACTGATGACGATACCGGCGCATGAATAGCGCAATTTCCATGGTTCTCGCTGTGCACTCCATATTGCGCTCCCGCTGGTATGCGATTATAAATCGAACAATTCGTACACTCCGGTGTAGTGTATGTTTGTGGTGAGTGTTGAATACTGGCGTAACAGTTATCTGCATAAGAATTCGTGAATATTGTATCTGGTTAAGTTTAGAACTAGAATGACCAGATACTCACCAATATTTATAAGTTTCTCCTTTCGCATTTGCCTTTCTTGAATCGCATAACCCAAACCTTTTATCGCTTGTGAAGATCCTCCTGATGATTTTATAAAAGTTAAAACACCAAATTTCATTTTTAGTAAATAAAAAATATTACTTACCAATGTACTTCTCTCGATAGTGAAATATATCCTGCCAGGAACAAGTAATCCCAAGTGCAATGAGACCTGAATAAATATGCTCCATTATTTGGCACTCGACGTAGGCAGCCATTGCATCACGTGACACGTTTGTCACTTGGTCAGGACAAATAGGCCCATCCAATACAAGAATCTCTTCCGAAACCTGTCTGTAGCCCATAGCTTCGAAAAGCTTTTCAGCATCTAATAAATTCGATTTAATTTCATGCTGATAGAAACCTGAATACATCTGAATGAAAATCGAACGTTTTGATTCTAATAAATTATTCATAACTTTAAGACGAACCTTTAAAACTCTAAACTCTTTTCGCCAAGGCTTTGTAAATAAATTATTTGCATAATGACTGATTGATCTAAATCCAATGATTGCCTTATATGCATTGAACTCGTCCATTTCTCGTATCGATTTCCTTAGAACATGCGCAGTTTCCGGTAAAAAAAACTTCCGATCATGAGGCACAATACACAGAAACTCCTTAAGACAATCTACAATGGCATTTTTATACCGTTACCTTATATTTTAAATAATTTTAATAAATAATTTACTCTCTAATTTTTTCCCTTCTTCAATCTTTTGCATGCTTCCATCGGTGTCCAAATAGTTCCAATGACGTTTAAGGATTTCATCCCATAAGTCAGGAAGCATATCGCGTGGCATAAAGTCAGACATTTTTACGATCTGCTAAAAGTATACAAATTTAAGTTAAAAAAGTTGACCAACTTTATTATGGAAAATATTAAATGTATGTATGCAACAAAAATTGTTTCGTCAAGGGGACATGTTATAAAAAAAATAATATTTGCTTTATAATAACCATGTATTGTGTCCAAGTTGTTACTTTGAAAATGGTCTTAAATTAATCAAGCCTTCTACTGCCGAAAGAATATATACACTTACGGACAATACGATAATTGTTTTACAAACTAAATGTGCTATTCTTTATCTCAGTCTTCGTACAGGGCTTTGGCTGTGTGTGTTTTTTATGACGTTCGGTTTTATATTTTATAATTTACGTCTAATAATGTGATTATTGAAGAAGTGCGCAAGCTATTTTAGTCGGAAAATTACATTGCTCCCTTTGGTAGATGAAGCAAAATAATATTTTAGCTGATGGCTGCGCAAAATTCCAAAAGACTGCGCACCACTTACTTTCACCGATGAGGAGGTGTGTCATCAATAAAGCAATCCTCCACATCATTCCAGCAGAAACTGCGTGGAGAGAAGTTCGTTATGTTTCTTAATCGCAAGCATACGGGCCTCGCCATGTATGTAAGTGTTCGACCGGAGACATCCTGTATATTTCAAAGTACAGTGTGCTGACATTTATTTTCTCCCTAATTTTCAACGGTTTCTTTAAAACTGTTACCTAAATTTTTACCTGTAGCAATATTGGTCAAGTGATAAATAAGTGCAATTTAACAAATATATGTATTTCGGCTAACGAAATTATACTGAATTGCTAAGAAGGTTTGTATACGTTCTATGAACCAGCCAGTATAGGGGATTTCCCGAAATGAAAAGAAAATTTAAATCTCCTACCGGAAAATATTACCGGATGTCTTTAGTTAAAGTTAAAAAAAAGTTTACTTGATCCAAAAAAGATGTTGCTCCTCTTTGAAATCTAAAAGTGATAATAGTGATTAGATGTGGTATGACAAGATCGCTTTAATTGCTGACTGCCTACAGCTTAGTATAACATTACAAGTATGCGCTCATTGCGACATATGCATGCATTACTTAGCAATATCAATGGAATCGCACATAGGCATAACTGAGACGAATGTAAAATAACGTAATGATATCGGTTGTGTAGAAAAAATACTAAATACTCTATACATACAAGTATGTATATTACACCAATTTCGCATTGCATTATTTGTATTAAGTTTTGTTAGTTAAGCTTAAGGAGTTTGTGAAAAATGTGTACAGCTGTTGAAGGTGAAACCACTCCTGCATTTCATTATTTATTATAAAACGGTCCGAAAGGCGAAGGAACAGGCATGCAAGGTTGAAGAAAATATTTTCCTTCGATGTGCAAAATTCAAGTTTTATTTATATATGAAATTTTTTATATATAAAACTATTTAAGCAAAGCAATAAAATAGACAAATCTGGCAAGGTAAAATTGAACAAGTAAGAAAGAGTTAAGTTCGGGTATAACGGAACATTGCATACTCCTGCAACTTGCAAGGATTAAAGCCAGGGAAGTACCTTCAAGTACATAAGTCTTGTTAGTTATATGGGGTCTAGGGCGAGTTTTCATCCGATTGCCCAAAGATAAACCGTTGTAAAAAAACACACTCTCTCTCAATTTTATTAAGATAACTGGCATGGCCGATATATGTAAAGTACATGCGTGTAAGATAATTATTGGCCCGATTCAACCTATTTGTAACACACTGACATATTACTATCAGGAAAGGATTCTCTCTGAATTTCAATTATATATCTATCTTACACATTGACCGATATTTTCAGTAAAAAGTCAACTATAAGCATTGGGTCCACATGTTCAGAACTTAGTGACTTGTACAAGAAAGTGAAAGTTTCAAATGGAATTTAAAATTGTGTTATATGGGAAGTAGGCCAATAACGAGTTACAAAAGAAAAACCGTTACGTTTCTAACCTCTAGTAAACGCTTATAAATAGATACTACAAAAATCGTTTTTTTCGGTGGTAATAATGGATTGGATAATGTACGTATTAATAAGCCTTGTATATTTCAAACAAGATTTAAAAAGATGAATTTTCCGGCATACCAATATCTGTTTGTGAAATGAGCAGGTGGGATCATCACCTGATTTTAAGTGGCGCTTCGAAAAAATTTTAATGGGATGTACTGACTGAAATTTTTTATAATTTTGAGAATATATTTTTACATAATAAATGATTATTATTAAAAATTATACAAAAGAAAAGACTTTAAAAATTAAATTTCACGAGTTATTAGATTTTTTTCATGTTACTGAAATAAATTATGAGAAACTGGAAGGTCACAACAACCTGGAACATATAAAATAAGAAAAAACAAGCAATTGCATGATTTGTCGATCATATAAAAGGTTTATAAACGACATGGTTATTTTGCACTTGCTGTCAAGCACATTTCTGGACTTGTGAGTAGTGGTGGTTTTCCTTAGTTTCATATATTTGCGATACTTTTTCGCTCAGCTCAAACCAATTTCATTTTTTGCTATATTCCACTAAGGGAAAATCATACTTACTTTTACAAACTGTGCTTGGGACACAAATTTCTTAGTCTATTTATAAAAAGAAACTATATATTTCAAACACTTCCAAATAACATATTTTCGAATGACTCACTTTTATTTCAATTTCTGCAAACACTTGAACTCATACTAATGGCAGAAACAATATGTTCTTAATTTTTATTTCAGAACATAATCCAGATGATTTTTTTTGCATAGAAGCAATAAAAAATTTTAAGATTTAATAGCACGTTATATTACATTTATTTAACAAAATAAGTGTTCCTTTTTAGTTTTATTAGATTAAAATAATTTCTGTTCGGTTTTTGGCAAACATTCAAATTTCTAACAAAAGGGGCAAATCAAGAAACACTACATAGCCGGCAAAAACATTAGACAAAAAGATGTAACCCGCCCAGGCAGAAGGTTGTTCTAAATAGTATTTTTGGCGATTTTAAGATGTTTAACCAGGAACGCAGAACGAATATTTCTGAATTTCATGTATATACGAAGTTCATTAAATATGCACTTACAGATCTTCTTAAAGTATATTGATGAATAATCGCTGCATACAAATTTATTTGCACTTTTGTATTTTTATTTTAAGGCTTTCCATGATTTACTCGTACAAATAAAGGAAATCAAAGGGCACAAAAACTGTGCTATGTATAATGTTCACACTTGCTAAAGATGCGGAGGTGGTTGTTATTTTTAGCTCTTCCTGATGCCGAAATTTACAAAATAATTAACTCGCTCTGATTTAAATTCTTTATACCACTACATAATTTAAATCTACATTTCTTTTGACTTCGGTGAATTCTTGTGAGAATTAATATTCACACCCGTGCTAGATTGCATAAATATTTTCTTTTGACGCAGCAGCTATACAAAGGAATGCAGCTTGCTTTTACATTTTTTTATTATTTGCACATACTGCAAAAATTGTTGATTGAAAACAATCCGAGCGCTTTTGAGAAAATTCACTCCAATACTATAAATATTTAATTAAGATTTTAAAATAATTTCTATCGAAACACTTTTGTTACTTTCGCGACTTAAAAATTTTGCTTTCCATTTGGCTCTTTATTTCTTTACATTTATCACCTTATCCATTTTATTACAAAAATTGAGGTGGCCACAGAATCAAAAAAAAGTAAGAATTTTTTGTTTAAATTCTATGCATTGCTTGTTTTACATACTTTTCCTCAAATAAAAAAATAAGTAGTAATAAAAAATTTGATAACTTAATTTATCATATCTAATTTTTGCACTTCAGAAACGTTTTCGATATCAAATTTCTGAAAGAGGTGATTACGCTGTTTAGTAGATTATCTCACTAATCTACGAAATTTAGCAAGAATTCGCAAAATAAACGGCCCTATTCAACTGATTTGCGAGTTTTATTTTGTGACGTTTGTTTTGTGAAGAAAAAAGCACAACAATGAAATGAAAAGCACTTTGCTGTGAACCAGCTGTTTTACAGCAACAAAGAAGACAAAATAAAGAAACGGACAACCAAAAAAACTGACTTATTTTGTAAATCTAATCAATTTGGTGCATATATCCTACCATTTATTTTTAGGATTTCAAAATTGTAAAGACTCTTATTTGAACTATTTAAACATAAATATGTATACTACATGTCTTTTTATTCATTAACAGAAGGAAGTAAAATGTACAATAACAGTATGTTACATATTTATTGTAATAAAACAAATACTTCTATCTATAATAGATAACGCATTTGGAAGAATAGTTCCTCCATTCCATATTAATGAAATTGCAAATTTTTTTAAATTGTGAGCATTTGAGCTTTTGAAATCACCTCAGCATTCGGAAAACCTCATAAATAGTAAAAACCTCATAACAGTGAGGGTGGTGAGTTCTGTGAAGGCATGAAAATATACATACATAGTTGAAAAATTCACTTGTTAATCTCACCATCGAGTAGATTTGAAGCTAATCTACTCGAAATCTGTGCGATTCTGATCTAGCGCCATCTGATAGTATGTACAGAAATCTAATACATTATCACAGCTGATTTAGGCGCTACAAAGAAAAATTTCAAAAATATTATGACAAAGAAGTAAATTAAAAGCAATGCATCTGAATTCACTAAATTTTCGTTCCCGCGACAGGTGGAACTACGTAATCGGAAAGGACCTGGATGTTTTATCCGTCCTTGGACTGTCAACTTGGCAGAATGCTGACACTACGCCACAACCACAATCTAGATTAGTTAAAATATTAAATGTAATCTAATCACTTCGAATTTTAGGTCCTAAAATGTTAAATTCCTTATGCCACGCTGCTGTAATCTTGTTTCTATTATTTTTTCAATCTTTGATTTTTGGGAATAAATGTGTATTTTCTATCACTTTTTTTCTCGAAAATATCTGGTTGGCAATGCTGAATTGACAATAAAGTCGATAGTTGATGTGACGATAGTCGCCAATTTGTTATTCTTTATATTCCCTTGAATTATCTGAGCCACATTAATTCCTATTCGAATTTGAAGTTAATTATAAATTATATTAATTAAGAAAGAATTAACAAATTTTAATTGTATTGAGTATGAATGATATAGACTTGGGTTTTGCGGATGAACGCGATTGCACATGGTTGACGAACCGATACTTTCCTAGCAAGGTAGGTGGGAAACCAGCGTGGTTGGAGCTGGAAAAATTGCCAAATAACAATGAGCTAAAGTGCGCAAAATGCCAACAACCTAAAGCATTTCTATGCCAGGTAAACAAAACACGACTGGATATAAATATGTTATGTATAGTTACATATTTATTTATTATAGATTTATGCACCATTTGAAGATGAGTACAATTTTCATCGAACTATTTACGTTTTTGTGTGCCGATCGCCCGATTGTCAGGAGATGAATTCAGCAAAGTAGGAGTATATTTTTTCCTTTTAATAAACCCCGTAAAATTTCTTTATTATTTTAACAAAATAGTTATTTGAGTGTTTACCGAAGTCAACTGCCAAGGAAAAATACGTTTTACTCAATGGAACCACCAGTAGAGGAAGGAAAGCCTTTGGTAATTAATTCCTTTACATTCATATGAATAGTATAATGTAGTACACATCTGTTTCTGAATAGCCAGAAATTAACACAGCAAAGAAATTGTGTTTTGTATGTGGTTGCTTGGGACCTTTAACATGTGGCCGATGTCGGAACATAAACTACTGTTCTGCAACCCATCAACGTGCTCACTGGCAAGGTCACAAAAAAATTTGTACATCTGAAAATAATAGTGGATGTGAAAAGGTCAATGTGCAGTTGCCTAATATTATATTTCCGGAATGGGAAATTGTTGTTGAAGCGAATAATCCAGAGGACGAGTGTGATACAGAAAACGACGATGAAAGCGTGGAACAATCCCGCTGGAAAGAATATCAGGAATTATTGGCTGCTGGAAACACAGGTACTCTAAAGGATGTTCCAGACTCTGAACTGGATAAATATGTTACCGAATCTGAAGCGGTTGATGACAAGTGTTTTAGGAATTTCAAAAAAGAAGTGAGCAGAGAGCCTGAACAAATTTTGAGATATAAGCGAGGAGGACACCCTCTCTGGATAGCAAATGTCGAGCAAACTTTCGGCCAAAATCAACGAATTCCTGATTGCGAGCTATGTGGTAGTATGCGCCTGTTCGAGTTTCAAATAATGCCACAAATGCTTAATTTGCTGAAGGATGACCACCTTGATTGGGGCGTATTGGCTGTGTATACATGTTCGAAAAGTTGTAACTTACCAGCTGACAAAGGATATGTTGCCGAATATATTATAAAGCAAGATATCATTCCTAATGAAAACGAAACATAAAGTTATAATGTTCTGAACTAATTTATTTCTTGACATACAGTTTTTTTTTATTAAATTATGCCCTTCATCATCAGGCGTTTTTAGCAACTTACAGATTTTGTTAATTTAACTTAATAATGGGAAAATGGCGGTGTTTTGAAAAGTCAAAATCAGGTTGTGTTTTCGAGTCTTTCTGATGACCTTTTGCTAAAACATTCATGACAACAGAATTTACTTTGGCGATATGAAGCATATCCAAAATCTAAAGGATTACAGAAAAAAAATATTTTGTTTTATTCTTATTATATTTTTCATATGTGCTGGAATTGGCCTACCTCTTGGTCTGGGTTTTGTATGGATTCCAAAACGATTCGTGTTTGATCAAAATGTTTAGCGGCGATCGCATAAATTTCCGACGATGGCGGTCGCATCATATGTTCTCTTATACTCTTAAATTCGGCGTAAGAAACAGGGGGTGGGCTAGTTAAAGTAGCAAAAGGTGCAAACCTTCTGTTGAAACGTATTTCTTCATTATCAAACTTTGGCATTGGTTGACGAATTCGACCGTCCTTTGTTAATGCTCCCATGGCTTTATAATACCCACCACACATGCTTAACATAGCATGATAATAAACGATCTCTTGTCTATAGGGTTTTTGCTGTTTCTTGTTCTTTTTGGGCTTAGGCTTACGATTCTTTGAATTGCTGCTCCCATGTAGTCTACTTTGATGTTCGGCATATTCTTCCTGTACAAGAAGATTATTTTCAGTGCGGGTTAAAGCAGATACAATGAACCCTATTAACAATTCATATGGATACCTGCAATTTAACACATCAAAATATATGAAAAAATAACAAACATTTACTAATAACTTTACCAATAAATATACAGGAACTCATGTACCGAATACAGCTCTAATTCAAAGCCCGACATCAAATAGAGCATCATTGCACGAAAACTGTTGTACAAGACCCATGTTGCAAACTGGCAGCTATGTTTTAGAGCCGTAGCGTGCGCTTCATTTCCTTCCGACGCCTTTTCGTTTGCTAAAATTGTCAAATGAGAGTCTAAGCGGGCTGCCTCGACTTGAATAGTATCAAAACCATCAATAAATCGAGCCAACTTATCACGTTGGCGAGCTCGATTGAAGCCGCAAATACGAATGAATTGTGTGAATGTATTTAGACTAATACAGTACCGGAAGAAAGTATCTAAATACATTTGTATCTTCTGATCGGATGCCAGGGGATGCTTTGGATTTAGTACAGGCGGAGAATTAAAAGCACGAACTGAGTCCCATAGAAAATCCTTGATTGGAATTGTACCAAAAACAAGGCGACGGTTGGATATAAACAAACCCTGAAGCACACTACGTGAAAGCACACATTGCCCGGACTTCTTGCTAAACTCAATAAAGAAATTCTATTGAAGACCAAGATTATTTTTAGTTCAATCAATTAATGATGGCTAGTTACCAAAGCTGAGTAGTAATCGCGCATTCGTATTATTTTACAAGCATACTTCAATCGATGTACTAAATCTTCCAGAAACTGTAAACTGGAGAGGCGATCACGGATCTTTACATTCCGGGGGAAAGTAGGGGGTTGACTGCGGTCATGAATTCGAGGGGAAAATCCAATGGGATTTGGAGAATCAGCTGGCAATAATGTTACATTGTAATAATTTAAAGAATTTTTTTATTATTGTTTTAACTTTATACTTACAGTTGGGGATTGGTTGAATACCCTTTTCAATAGTGCGTTTAATTTGTGGTATTAATTCGAGTGATGCGTTCAGGTTTTTGTAAATTTCGTTCATATTGGACTCTTGAGGGGCAGTTCCCATGACAAAATCGAATAGGAAAATTGATTGATAAAAGTGACGCATAAAACGCAGACGATGCACAACGGCCATAGTGTACTCCGGTTGCTGTTCTGTTTTGCTTAGACGCACTAAATCATCTTCTGCTTCTTTCAACTGAGTTGCTACTGCCGTCGGTTGGCAATCTTCAACAGCCAATAAAGACGAATTACCATAGAGTTGGAAGTCTTCTTCTTCATTTACACTGCTGATAATAATTATGTTCTTTATAATGACGATAAGAATTCTTATAGCGTGACAAAAATAGCGAAGTGCTTTATCCTTGATACCACTTGGCTGGTGTAAATAAAGGCAAGTAAACAAAACCTGATCCATTGAATTTCCTTCCAACCACGATACAAGACAAGCAAACAGTGCATCAAATGTGCCGATAAGTTCCTCGTTGGTGAAATTGTCAAGTTTCAAAGCACCCGACTAGATATACATATATGTACGTATTATAAATTGGTTAAAACGACTGTAAATCCTATTAAGATAGCACAAATATATTACCTCCACGGCCGATTCAAAAGTATGAGGAGGTGCGTCATGTTTATTGTATCCCATTCCTACGTCCATTTTGGGATCCATCATTTCAATAGCAGACATTGCTTCGAATAAACCAAAAAGCATATCTTGGGCTAATTCTCCTAAATTTAGCTCTGAACACGAATCAAAAAACTCTTTTGTGATATCCACCCAACCGAAGCGCGGATATTCGCCCGTGTCTTCATTGGACCGAACATTGCGTTGAATGTCACTATCTATAAAGCCGCCTTCTTCCATTGCCCATTGGTTGGCATCGTATAATTCGGGCATTACAAAGTCATCGGGTTTATTTTGTAAAGCTGCCGCAGCCGCTGCGGCTGCTGAAGCTGCTTGGAATACAGCATTTCCACTAGAAATATTATATATGTATTGAATTGCTGAAAGTTATATATGCAATTTTATATTTACTTACAGATGATCCATTTGTTTTGTTAGTCTACGTTTCAAAATTACCCCGCTCTTATATTTATCATCTGTTTATAATAAAAGCGATTCTGGAAACTTTTCTCTCAAAATCTATTAAAACTTACAAATTTTATACTGTACATATCGTTTAAAAAAATAACATATGACATATAAATTTAAAATGATGCCGTCTAATGTTTAATTGTGAAGGCACATTTATTCCGATAATAATGATGACGATAGCGATAATTGATCAATAAATACCACACACACAAATAATATTGATTTTTTTGTGAAACTAAAGTTTTTAAGTGAAACCTCTAATCAGAGTATGGGAAAGGGGTTCGTTAAAACTCTGACATGACAGTGTGTAGAATGTATGACGCATCCACTAGAGAAACGGCACGCTTTCATTAAGCGTTTAAGGAACGAAAATAGAGAGATAGGTAGAGAGTTCCCAGGAAGTGTTTGCAATTAAAACACTCGCATTGAAAACTATGGGTTGCTTCACTCACTAATACTATGTTCGGACCAATATTGAAAACACATTTGTATGTTGTGGAATCTAAGTCGTTCGGGCCGACAATGTGTGTTTTCGATGAGTTTTCACCGACAACTATCAATAGCGGCAATCTCTTGCTCTTGCAAGATGGCAAGATGGCACGATGACACACATGCAAAAATCCTATACCAAAATATGCAAGGCCAAGAGAGCACCCATTGCAGAATCTAGTGATATATGACGGCACGAAAATAAATGTGGGGTTTGGTCTGACATATTTATAGCCATTGCAAATAATTTTCTGCGTGTAAATTCTGCAATTTCTGCACCGTGCAAGGTTTTGCAAGAGCAAGAGAATCTCCCTAATATTAGAATATTAAGCGACAGCTGTTTTTGTATATGGAATGTAAACAAATATCAAGTGACAATTTAGGGCCGGCAAAATATGTCTTCCAAAAAAATCGATTAAACTAGAGCAGGCACCGATTATAATGAGTGGAATGTAAGTTTTCAAGAAGTTTTCAGCGAAAACTGTGTTTTCGTTTGACAGATTTTACATGGACGAAAACACAAGTTTTCGTGCGAAAACCAGTTTTTCCCACGAAAACATGTTTTCGTTGTCGGTCCGAACATAGTATAAAACACAAGTTTTCGTGCGAAAACCAGTTTTTCCCACGAAAACATGTTTTCGTTGTCGGTCCGAACATAGTATAAGGGTGAACGTTCAAAACCGAGGCTGCAGTCAATGTTAGGACCTCGGAGCATCTAAAACACCAGAAGGTGAAGGCGCAATTAACAAACTTAAATAAATTCTGTCTTCAGAGGATGTCATATTAACCTATCCTAATTTCACAGAAAAATAATAAAAATTAGCAACAAACAACTTAAAATCCCAAAAAACCCTATAACTATAAAATCAGGTCGTGTGGAGATGTTCTATATGTTAAAGCAAACACAGAAATTGGCAATCAAAAACTCTAGGAAACATATTACTCCCCCTTGGTTGCTATGTTCCGAATCACTTATCAACACGCTCTCTGTATACCCTAAAGACTCAACTAGCCCACTTTCTAAAGGCGGCCGCTCCAATCACTGGAAATTTTTTTTACGGATGGGAGAAAAAATAATAATGGAACATCTTTTGCAGTAGTCCATGAAAATGGTGATGTGATAGTAAACCGAATCTTACTAGATTAAAAGTCACCTTACGAGTTTGAAATTCTAAGCACATTGCAATTCGCCAATAAGGATATCAACCAATACCACAGCAGTAATGAACAAATGTTTTGGAATGAAGAAGGAGTCACAGCCAACGTGCCATTTTTGCAACAAATCCCCATATTCTTAAGGAATACCAATCCTTAAATCTCCACCGATCCACCGGTGTTCATCAAGACTAAATACCCCCAACGAAGCCAATGTCAAAAATATTATCAATTATTTAAAACTTTTTGATATTCATAAATTAATATAAGTTACATAGTATACATACTTATTGACCAAATGTAACCGATAGCCTTAGTTACTAGAGTTTTTTTTTCACATTTATTGTAATTTCAATTATATGAGGATTATGTGAGGAGGGTTCATAAGGACAACCTTCGATTGCTCTAACTTATTAGTACCTATAATTAAGTAACTCTTGATTTGCAGATTTACGACAGTAGTATTACTTTTGTCGACAAATTTATCGGAAAACTCACGAACTACACTAAAGATAACTAAATTCCTATCCTAGACTAAGACGCAATCGCGTGAGAGCATTTCGGCTACTTGACCCACTACACCTAAGTTGCATTTGAGAAATATACTAGATTCTGGTATAATACATATCAAAACATTACTGCGAACTGTTAATATTCACTACCGTCAAACAAGAACATTAAATGTTTTAGGCATATGGCACTTAATAGCCCTGACAGACGACAGCGCTAATTTGCATTAGCGGGCTTAATTTACATTTACTTGCGCATTTGACCCATGTTAATGCAAGTTTGTAATGCACAAGAATTTCGTGCATTTAGCTGAATTTACCAAATTTGAGTAGGCAACACTGCTCAAAAATGGCCGATGTTTGCTATTTTTTGACAGATGTCGCTTGAAGTCTGCCGCCTCCTTTGCGTTTACAGCATCAGAGGTAAGCAGTTTTATATTGCGAATTAAATTATGTGCTAGTATATTAACAAAAACAAATTTTAATATTTTTAGATGGCAGAAAATAAACAACGCACAGTTTGCTATCCAATTTTCCAATATTCTTAACTTTTTCGCACACATTTTTCGCATTGCAATCAATTATTGCTTTTAATTTCATTCTATTATCTTTGAATGTAGTTAAAAATAAACGAATTTTTTCGTTAAATTTAGATTGATTTTGCAAAAATACCAAAATTTGTATTAAAAATTTCTCTTATTCATTTTTATTTCACTTTTCTTTTTGTAAATAAACAAACAAATTTCACAATCAGCTGCCTAAATGCACAAGTTTGTCACCATAAAATTTCAATGCGCATTAGCGGGGTTTAATGCACATTAATTTTGCTCGTCTGTCAAGGCTATAAAATCGTCGCCGTCCTACCAGACTTTGATGACTTCCAGAGACTACAGATACTCATATTCAACAAAGAATTTTAGAATTAACAGAAAAAATAAATAAAATAATTACTACAATTAAAAAAAAAATTTATACAGATCACTTATACGTAATAATATTAGCAAGAACTAGAATAATAACTCTCGATTTACAAGCTATCGCAATAATGTTAGCCAAACTTAATTTAATAAGCCCTGTCATACTAGTCAATAAGGATACAAACGCACTCTACTAATGTAACTATAATAGGAACTATAATTAGGAACGTCTAAAATTAAGGTTTTGCTGAACAGTGACAATTTGATTTAATTATAAAATATCTACATATATGTACGTAAGATAGTTTGTAAGAAAATTAGCGTATTTGCCGTGTCGCACCAAGGACGAGTATCAAATTTTGGTGAAACAAAATTTTTGCTGAATGTCACAAAATGCCAAAAATGTATGTTCGCTACATTTTGCAAAACACTAAAAACCATCACTAGCGGGTAACAGCTCATTATGGAACCAGTGGCAAATTACTTACATAACTGCCGTCAATCATGAAAGGACTATAAAGAAATTGATCACGAAATTGTCGCGCAAAGGTAAAATACAGAGATTACTTCTGCCTTTGAAAAGACTATCAGAAAATAGGAATAGCAGGTTTCCTGCTATGAAAACACTACATATTCCTTTGTGATTCCCGAAACTCCTAAATATGGATCACCAGAATCTTATAATATATCAATGATGTATAGTATATCTTGAATGGTTACTTAAAGAAAGGGATGAGCGATCAAACGTACACTAGAGCTTTGGTTATAATTGTCAGATGAATAAAAATCAGTTCCGGTTACGTAGAACCGAATGTCGAGGGAACGTGAGAAACTCCTAAAAATCTTGAACATTTTGCACGAAATTAATAATATAGTGGATTGATATACTTATAACGGGTTTTCCAATAAGGATGATATGATTACTAAGTGACATTTTAATATGACATGATCCGCAATTTTTATACCCTGAACAGGGTATATTAAGTTTGTCACGAAGTTTGTAACACCCAGAAGGAAGCGTCGGAGACCCTATAAAGTATACATATACATATATAAATGATGAGTATGTTGAGCAGAGTCGATTTAGCCATGTCCGTCTGTCTGTCTGTCCGCCTGTCTGTATATATACGAACTAGTCCCTCAGTTTTTAAGATATCGTTTTGAAATTTTGCAAGCGTCGTTTTCTCTTCAAGAATCTGCTCATTTGTCGGAACGGCCGATATCGGACCACTATAACATATAGCTACCATACAAACTGAACGATCGGAATCAAGTTCTTGTATGGAAAACTTTCACATTTGACAAGATATACTCACGAAATTTGGTATAGATTATTTCTAAGGTAACAATATAATCTCCGAAAAAATTGTTCAGATCGGATTACTATAGCATATAGCTTCCATACAAACTGAACGCATAACGTTACTAACAGAAATGCACCTGTGAAGGGTATTTAGCTTCGGTGCAACCGAATATATAATTTCAATAAAGTTCTTAAAGATAATGTGTAAGTTAGTTATTTTTTATAAATTGTAGAAATTTTCAAATTTTCAAATTACATAATCGGAATTGTTAATAAATTTCCAAAAGGTAAAATTGTGTTACATTGTTATCTTAGAAAATTGCAATAAAAAATCTTCTTTTATTTTGCTTTTGCAGTGCCCTTATTAATGTTGGGTAGTCGAAAAAGTCTTTTCGTATTTCTAATCAAACTTTTTTATTTTTTTATATTTATAACAATGAATAAATAAACAAATATGTACCATTTTGGTCGACCACTTTTTGCCATTTCTCCGTTGGAGACATTAATCCATCAGTGTAAATCGAAATTTCGAAATTTCCTGAACGGAAGCGAGCGGTCCATTGTTGTGCTACATGAACTGATACAACATCGGCTTCGTAAACTTCATAAATTCATTGTTAGCTTGCGTGGCTTCTTCTTTTTTCATACAAAAATTTCAAAATATAGCGAAATTCTTCATTATTTTCACTCATTTTTGAACAGCTGTAACTTTTTTAAACTTCGCCGAATTTAATTTTTTTTGGTACACAATATGATTGGTAGCACTACACTGGTAGCGGTACAATGTCTAAACAATAGCACATTCTGAGTAGATAAACAATTTCATTAGAAACGAAAATCAAAATCCTAGATTGTCTAAGAAGTGAGGAAGGTTCAACATCTGTTGGCAGAGGTTTTGGTTGAAATGAAGCGACATTAAGAACAATTTAAAAAGATGAGAGTTCCATTCAACAATCAGTAATTTGTGGGTCAGCACTTATATCTAAAACAACTTCTTATAGTCGATATTTTACTTAAGAGAAAACTGAAAAACATATGATGTTATGGATTGAAGATTTCCATGATTTACATTTTACAAAAAATACTAACGATGGGAAAATTATCAAAGAGAATGCACTTAGAATATACAAACGGCTTCAGAAGTTTGAGCCATTCGTATCCCATCAGGGAATTATAATAATAAAATTGCTTTCAATGTAAGTCATGGATGGCGGAAAAGACACGCTTTTCACAATGTAAAATTTCAAGGAGAATTGGCATCAGTAGACGAATTTGCTGCAAAAAACTATATAAGTATAGTATATTCAATTGCTGTTGGTGCCGCCTAATACAACTTCTCTGACTCAGCTACTCTATCAGGGTATTATGGCAGCATTTAAAATGGACTATATCAAGCAAACGTTAAGATATATTTTAGATTCAGTGGAAGAAAAAAATTTGAATGTTATAAAAATGTTTAATATTTTGGATTGCATTACACATGTTTCTAGCCATCCAACACTTGCGGCAATTAACTTTGAATACTTGTTGGAAAAACATTTTACCAGCTTTCGTTCAAAGTAGAACTTCGGTGATGCAAAGAACAGAAATTTGTTCTAAGTTTATAAATTTTTCAAATAATATAGGTAGGGATGCGTTTGACACAACCAAACGGCTGACTTCGAAGAATTAATGCAAGAAGGTCCTATTGATGATGACGACTTAATTGAAATTGTGGCTATCAATGAGAATAAAGATGTCGATATCGACGAGGACAAAGGTGAAGGTCAGGTTTTAACGGATAATTTAATTCGTGAGGACTTGAAATTCGCTACAAGTTTGGAAAATTTTTTCTTGCCCATGATCCTGAGATGGAGCGTGTGTTACAAATTAATTATCTCAACAACTGGAAAAACCAAAAACCGACTTCTTTTAACAGATTTTATAACAAAAAAAACCTATATAGTTTGGTAATAAAGAAGATATCTTCTGGTGATAGTGCTATTTTTAAGGGATCCTCTCAGTGTGAAATTTTCGAAAAATCATTTTTGTTGCATTATCAGGTAGTATACACTGTAATCAAAATTATCTCAAAGTTTGAAATCGAAATTCATATGATTACGGTCGCTACAGCATTTGTTGTAGAAAGGAAACAGAGTGGCGAACTCAGCGACTGCAATCTTTAAACGCGTTTTTCTCAGAATTTTGTTTCTCCTCTCAAAGGAAGAGTTTTGAAGATATTTTGTTCTAATTTGAAGAGAACATTTTTAATCAATCTCTATCGCGCTATGCAAAATTTTATTGTTTTTTCTTAATTCTTCCTGTTTTTTCTACGAAAAACTGTCGAAAAATAGTGCCAAATTAGACACTCTTTGTTCAAACCGCCGACATTTTGTCAAATTTCAAAAAAAAAAAAACTTCCAAAGCGCTATAGCGACTTTCCTACAGATTAATAATCTTTTTGAAATTTTTGCTTTAGACCGAAATTGCGGCCGCAATCGATGACATAGGAGAGGACCTTTTTTTAAGTGTTTCAAGAATTTATTTAACCATTATACACCCAATAAATAAACATAAAAATTTTTTGTATTCGTCATGAATGTATTTATTTATTTTAAAAAAAACCGGATTTTTACACCGTTATCGAGTCATAACTCAAAATATCTATTTATTTATCTGTTAAACTAGAAAATCAATCATATTTGAGTGAGACGTTCTTAAAGAAGATTTTCAACATTATGGATGACTGTGTTTTGCTTCTCCTCAATATTTGCCATTTTTCGAGTTGTGACTTTTTCTGTAGTTAGTGTGCGATATATTGTACGTATGTATGAACCTACTTCATTTGGCTTCTTCGAACGTTGAGATATGTATGTAGTACTTGTCCAGAATTTCACGTTGCTAAATAACTATTTTATTAACAAAGCAATAAACAGTTCGAAGCCAACATCAGCTGATAAAAATTATTGCTTAAAATTACTTTTATTTATTAATACTATTCGGGGACTGTATCTTTCCAATTATGATATTTTACAAGATGACTCTGATGCAATTGCTTTGACTTTTTATCAAGGAAATTTATGAAATGTATTCATTTGCACATATTTTTTAGATGAAGTGTAGTAAAATTCCTTACAACGGACAGTCCTTCATACAAAACCATTCCTATAACCAGACATGAATTCGTTCCAATGACCGGAAACGGATACTATTTTGGTAATATTTCGTTCAATGTATCTCTGATAAGCGGACAAGATTATCTAAAATGTGTCAAAAAAATTGTGTACAATTTCTAGTTCTCTTTCTTAATTCCAATTAATTTGTGTTACTTTGCGATAGTTGTAAGGTGATTATTCGGTTTTGAGGAATTTCGCTGTATATAATAATGTAGTTTATAACTGCTTAAAATATATTAGCTACAATTCTTTAAAAACTTTCAAAATAGGCTCCTTCTGCGTCGATGAAGCGCTGCCAGCGCGATTTCCAAGCATTGAAGCCGTCACGGAAGGCATTCTCCGGAATAGACTTGAGAGCAGAGGTGTATGCTGCTTGGATTCCCTCTGTCTTGTCAAAATGCTTGCCTTTCGTCGGCCTTTTCGGACAAGGAATTCAAAACTTGGGGGTCACTTTCACACATGTTCAAATTTTCTTGACACACTTCCACTCGCCGCAATTTCTGGTCGTCAGTGAGCGCTTTTGGAACCATCAAGTGCTCCGTCACAATATCATGATCACAGATTTTGATACATTTAATATCTGGGCAATTAAACGAATACTTGTCGACGGTCTAAGTTCAAAAATTTGCGCACACGAGTCATATTGTCGGTGTTTGTCGAAGTCGCAGGTATCCCAACGCGGTCTTCATCAGCGACCTATTCCCGTCCCTTCAAATAGACCTGATGCACCACTCACAGAAACATGACGCGCAAAAATGTTGACGTTAAGATTGGAAAGTCATGGAGTATAATGAAATCGTTTTCAACAAGATATGTATATAAGTATGTACATTGTTATGTTCATTATCTCATTGTTAGGGCTACTCTTATTTCAGAACCTAAGTGTAAAATCTCACAATGTTTCGACACTTCGACTTTCGGCTCGCATGCATAATGTTGTCCAGTCGGTTTGTGTGCTAATTTTTTTTACGGTATCGTTATACTACCAGAGAATGTTAAGGGGTCAGTAGGGTAATCTGGCCTGTTTTTGGAGATTTTTTTTTTATAGAAATTTTTATTCTACAATAGAACTTTTTTCACATTTAATAAGGTATATCGTGGTGTGTGTAAACAAATTTTTTCGGAATTTTTTGATGACATCTGTCGGAGAAATGGCTGGGTGAATGAGATGCGTTCTTTCACCGGCGGACACGATTTCTCATGTTTGGATCATCTGAAACACAAAAACTCAATTTATTCTTGAAAAGTATGTGAATAGTTATCGTCCCTACTAGAATCATGAAAAAATTTTGATAAATAAAAAAGTAATTTAGGTTTTTTTTTTTTTAATTTTTTCCCATGTTTTTTTACATAAATTTTGTTATAACATTGTCAATAAATTATAAAAAATTATGTATTTAGTAGGGACGATAGTCAGGCGTTTTGTGAACATTTTAAGAAATTAAGCAAATCGGTTGAGTGGTTTGACCGGAATCATGTCCGCCAGTTTAAAAAGGTGTGTTTTTAGAAAAGCGCGTTTAAAGTTTGAGGTCTGCACTCCGAGTGCTCCGAACGTCGAGCGGTATTATTATTGTTGGGCCTTTTTCGAAACCTTCCAATGGTAAAGTGGGTTTCTGCATTAATTTTAAGGGTATAAGGGAACAGAAAATGCAAAAAAAAAAAATAATAATTGTAAAAAAAGATTACCCTACTGACCCCTTAATGAATATTCATTATCTGCTCATACATATACGTACAAAGTCATATATGACATATGTATACCCTTAAATATGTAAGGGCTATGTTCGGGTGTATCCGAACATTTTATACCCTTGCAACTTACAAAGGACAAAAACCTGAGATGCTGGAAAAAGTTTGTATTACACAAGTTTGTTTGCGAGGGGCAAGGGGAAGTATATAAGCATCAGAAAACGTACATTTATGAATTGATGAGTTGCTGTCGTATTTGTGTAAATACGCATAAATCATAGAAAATTCAATAAACCTAAACATATGAACATATTATTCTGTTATCTGTTAAGATTCCAATTAACAAAATAAAAGAAAATTTAAGTTTCATGAGTTTTAGGATTCGAACTTAAATGCTCGTATTCGCTTTGAGATTAACTCCGTAAGGCTTAAGACCTCAGCTACTTCAATAGCCGAAACGAGGCCGCTTTAACCACAGTTTTATTATTATCCCTTGTCAATAATCATATTGCTCACCCATCGTACATATGTACATGAACTGAAATATTTGTTTATTAAAATTTAATTTTATTATAAACTCTAAGATTTTTACCAGTAATCCTCCTGTTTAATTAGGCTTAAAAATCTTTTTATTATTATATCTACAAGGTGCGTTCCAAACTTTTTGAATCTAGCGCCCTACTGGTGGCGCCATCTATATGTCGACTAGTGCGTTAGAATCTGCTATTTTTATCGATTGTCCAGTGAGAATTTCATCACATTTCATTGATTGGAAGTGAAGTTATTGCGTTTTAAGTGTCAGTATGTTTGTGTGATCGGTGCGAAAATGAGCTTCGAACAAAGAGCCAACATTAAATTTTGTTTTAAATTGGTAAAACTTTTACCGAAACGTTTCAATTGATGAAACAAGTTTATGGCGATGATTGCCTATTCCGTGCCAGAGTGCACGAGTGGTTTCAACGTTTTCAAAGTGGTCGTGAGGACATAAATGACGATCAACATGTGGGTCAATCAAAATCCGTGATCACCGGAAATTCCATCGAAACTGTGCGTGAATTCATCAAAAATTAGCCGAAATCATCATTGAAATTCATGGAAATGGAATTAAACATCTCCAAACCTTCGATTTATTGCATTTTGACCGAACATTTGTGCTTACAAAAGGTGTGTTCCGCACAAATTGACTGGCGACCAAAAATTGCTCAGAATTCAACATTCGAAGGACGATTATTTGAAAATCACAAAATCACACTTTAACCATTAACCACTCCCCGTATTCGCTTGATATGGCACCTTTCGGAAAAATGCCTTTGCCAATTAAAGAAAAGCGTTATGCAGACGTAGAGGCCATTCAAAAGGCTTGCACCGGCATACTGGCGGCCATACCGGCCAACGAGCTAAAACACTCGTTCGACAGGCTTTTGGACCGTGCAAAAAGCTGTATTGAAGCAGAAGGAGACTATTTTGAATAAAATAAATGGAATTGGAATGAAAAACCATTTGCTCAGTTTTTTTCTTTCAAAGTCCTGTTTAATTTGTACATTTGTACAATTGTCAAATCATAGCAGTTTTAGGGTAAATTCTAAGTAGTCAAGCGCATCGATAATTCATATAAGAATATTCGTTGTGTCTATTTATAGCCTTTCCCCGTTTCGCTCATTGCGTGGTGTTTTTCCTTACGAAATTATTTTTTCGATGTTCCGTCATACGAAATTTAGTACTCAAAAAAATTTTATTTAACATTTGCGCCTTCTCTATTCTTTAACATTATCTGGTTCTACTTAGCTGACGGATTTGAGACCTATACGTGATGGTGTATTTCAAGGCAGCGTTATTGCTTACTTACTTAGTACAAATTAAATATAAGTTTCTTTTTTGTAATGAATTCATTAAAATAGATCGTGTTATATCCAAAAATAATTTTTTAACATTGTCTTTATTTTCAATTTTATCTGTACATATAATAACCTCACTTGGTATTGAATATAGGAAAATCGGACTAATGCAACCCACATAAAATAACATTAATTGAAAACAAGTAAGGAAGAACAGTTCGGTTATGACCGAACATTTCATACTCTTGCAAATTGCACTAACCAGTCTTAGGAATCTGAAGGTACTTCTCTAATTTTGGTTCTGACAATTTGAAAGAGTATGAAATGTTCGGTTATACCTGAACTTAGATCTTCCTTACTTGTTATTTAATATCTTCCAGTAATTTGACATGGACCAAGAGCAAGATAAAAATCTTCATAACACATATTTTTTCCAATATTACGTAACCGCAATTCGACTTGAGGGTTGTTCATGTCAAACAACTTAGCTAGAAAGATGATAGTAAAATCTTTTCTATTAGGTGGTTACTTGGTGGCCTACTTTTTCCGATTTAACTATACATATGATTAGATACCAAAAGAAATGCATCTACGAAACTTTTTATAACACTTTTATTAGCTCCCCCTGTATGTATGAATGTATGTTTGTAACTTCTGGCTGAGCAAGTGTTAACTTGAGTAAAAATTGATATACATATCTTGATGAAATTTCCTACATATGTATGTATATTCCCCCGTAATCAGATCACTGCCACGACAGCGAACCGTCATTAAACGATACCGAATTGTAATTTGGTAGAGAAAATCCCGAAAACAAGGGATACCTGTTGGCTGACATTTCTTTAAAAGTGGGCGTAGCTCTGCCCCCAAAAATGAAAATCCTTCAAACCACTGAAAATAATTCAAATCGCTGAAGGTGTTCCACATTTTTCGATAATATCGAGCTTACCAGTTCTTGTATGGAAAACTTTCACATTTGACAATGTATCTTCACCAAATTTGGTATAGATTATTTTCTAAGGCAAGAATGTAATCTCCGAAAAAATTGTTCAGATCGGCTTACTATAGATATAGCTGCCATACAAACTGAATGGTCGGAATCAAGTTCTTTTATGGAAAACTTTTGCATTTGACAAGATATATTTACGAAATTTGGTATAAATTATTTTCTAAGGCACCAATGTAATCTGTGAAGGGTATATTAGCTTCGGTGCAGCCGAAGTTAACGTTTTTTCTTGTTTTAATGGCCTTAAGGATAGGATCGTATTATATTTACATATAACATAACTGATGTTTCACAAATTGATTTCTAAAGTTTGATAAAGCGCTTGGTAGATTCCAAGGACAGTAATATGAAATTTCTTAAAGACAGACCCTTCAACCGATTTCTTAAAATAAATTGTGTACGAAATTAATTTCAAAAGGCACTTCCAAGATCAAGTGGTACTTGAGAGTTGAATTAGTAACATTAAACTGCTCGAATACGCAAGGTCTAAAAATATTTGTACAGAAAAAAGTTATGTGAATATTGTATACGAGTATTTATCTTTAAGAATCTCTCACTAAAAATTGAATTTGTATTGCTTTATTCTTTTAGTTAATTACTTTATACTTTTATTTTATTTGTCTAATCAGAAATACAATTCTTGTAATCTCCGCCGTTTGCATACGAGTACTGTTATCATGCTTTTGGCAACTGTAGTACTTTGTTAAAATAGCGACTATGGAAACAGCTAAGTTGCCATTCGATAACGAGTGCGGAATTAAAAATAGAAGACCTTGGCGTCGTTGTGAAAATCCACTTGCTCATTCCTTTATTATAATGTGGCTGGTGATGGTTAACATAAAGTTCTGAAAGATTTGAAAAAGTTTTTGAAATAATCAGTATGGCATAGTAACATAAATGCTGAATGTTGTCCGCCAGGCGTAAAAACAACCCTCCCCTGTCGGAGGCACGTTTTATATAAATTAAGCCAACTGATAGTTATTTTCCCAAGTACCAAAATGCATCAAACTTTCAGAGTTGGAGTGTTTTCGTCCATGCGAACGTCATGACCTAACCAGCGTAGCCGCTATCTGTTAATTCGCTGAACTATGTCAATGTCGTCGTATATCTTATCGTTCCATTGAATGCGATATTCGCCAAGACCAATGCGCAAAGAACCATAAATCTTCCGCTGAACCTTTCTCTCGAAAACTCGTAACGTCGACTCATCAGATGTTATCATCGTCCATCCCTTTGCACCATATAGCAGGACGGGAATAATGAGTGACACAGGTCTTATTCTGCGTAGGATTTCCAGGCTGACGTTATTGTTGGTGTTGATACTTTTTTCAAGATAGGCGAAATTATCTACGACTTCGAAGTTACGACTGTCAACAGTGACGTGAGAGCCAAGTCGCGAGTGCGACGACTGTTTGTTTGATGACAGGGGATATGTGTTTCGTCTTGCCCTCGCTCACTACCAGACCCATTTGCTTGCTTCTTTATCCATTCTGGAGAAAGCAGAGCGCTGTTGTTGAGGCCATGCGGATAGACGAAATTATCTACGTCTTCGAAGTTATGATTTTCAACACTGATGTGGGAGTCTAGTCGCGAGTGTGCACTTTTATAGATGATACTCGTAGTACCTTCCCTATTTAGTTCTGCAGCTCAAATTATTTTCTCCAAGAGCAGATTGAAGAAGTCGCACGATAGGAAGACGCCTTGTCTGAAACCTCGTTTGGTATCGAACAGCACGGAGAGGTTCTTCTCGTTTCTGACGGAGCTTTTGGTATTGCTCAACGTCAGTACACAGCCGTATTCGTTTTACGGGGATACCAAATTCAGATATCGCAGCATAAAGGCAGCTCCTTTTCGTGCTGTCAAAAGCAGCTTTAAAATCGATAAAGAGGTGGTGAATGTCGCTCCACTTTTCATGGATATTTTCCAAGATTTGTTCCTATCAGTTTGTTGACGGTGGCCTATAGTCTTTCACACAATACGCCCGATAGAACCTTTCGTGCGATGTTTAGAAGACTTATCCCACGGTAGTTGGCGCAGATTGTGAGGTCTCCCTTTTTGTGGATTTGGCAAAGCACACTTAAATTCCAATCGTTGGGCATGGTTTAGTCCGAGCATATTTTACAAAGAAACTGATGCATGCTGATATCAGTTCTACGCTGCCGTGTTTGAATAGCTCGGCCGGCAATCCATCGGCCCCCGCCACTTTGCTGTTCTTCAGGCGGGTAAATGCTATTCGAACTTTTTCGTGGTCGGGCAATGGAACGTCTGTTCCATAGTCATCGATTGAGGAATCGGGATCGCCTTCTCTTGGCGTTATACTTTCGCTGCCATTCACTAGGCTGGAGAAGTGTTTCTTACATAATTTTAGTAAGCTCTGGGCATCCATCACTAGATCACCTAAACGTAAGGATTTTGAAATGCCGCAGTTCCCTTATACCGAGTTGTTGACGAGTGCTCTCAGAAAGCAGAACTGCAAGTCGAGTAGAAAATCGTTCCTTGTGTTTGTTGGCGTGCGTTTTTTGCTGCACAGAAGCGGGTGCGTCTCTTGGCTGCAACAAGTTAGTGGTCCGAGTCAATGTTAGAACCTCGGAACGTCGCACGTCTAAAACACTGGAGACGTGACTTCCGTCTATCAAAACATGATCGATCTGGTCGGTGGCTTTTCGATCCGGAGACAGTCAGGTTGCTTGGTGAATTTTTTCATTGTGGACAGTGGCGTAGCCATCTAGGAGCTAGACGAGGCAGTGACGCGGGGCCTTCAAGCTCAGGAGGCCCTCGAACATTTACCAGAAGTCCCATAGAACTGAACTTTTAAAAATTTCTCCCATTTTCAAAATAAACATGACAGGTTGCAACCCCACTTTAATCATGACAACGCAGTTGAGAGAAATTCAAAAGTTATGCCTAGGGAATTCTTCTCAACTCTTTCTGTAGATTGGCAGTGTTGTCAATTTGACGGATAGTAATATGTATGTTTTATAATACTAACGGTGATAATTTTTCCTGGGATTCTACCTTCGACACTTGTATTGTTTAAATAAATTTCTCTTTGAAATCATGGATACTTTTAAGAAACCCAGTGGAACATTTAAACGTACCTACTTCTTGAGCACAATATAGTAAACAAAAGTTGTCCAAATTTTATAAGGTTTTTATTCAGTCTTCTGCAAGTACATCCGGTCAAAATATGTCTATTAATAGTGACTTAAATAATGTTATAACTGCAGTGTTGGTTGAGATTCGACATTTATCGCAATTGGAGGTACCTCCGCACACGTAAGAGCGGAGGGTTTGGAGCAACCACAGACCTCTTCATTTTTCGAAAATGTGTACGACAAAACTTCTTATGACTTGGGAAACTTTACGAACAAAATATCAAGCGATAACGAAAAACGTCAAATTCTTGATATGGGACCTTTGCAGCCTTTAGTACCTTTTCCAACAGACATCAACCAGAACAATAGGTGTTTTTCTAAATCGTACCACGTTTCGTGTTCTAAATATGGGCGAGTAAATCGTTGGTTGTGTTATTCCAAAATACAAGACGCTGCCTTTTGTCAATCCCGCTGGTTATTTGCTTCACAAAGAAATAATGTTTGGTGTACGGGAATTCGAGATTGGAAGCATTTATTAGATAGAATTAAACAAAACAATTGTTCGAGTGGCCATTCAGAACAATGGGCTGTGTATGAATTTTGGAAAAAAAACGATACTAATACTATCGACAAAGAACTTGAAAATGAAACTCGCAAAGAAGCATTATTTTGGAAAATGGTTCTTCAAAGGTTATTCGACATCAAACTTACCCTAGCAATGTGTTCTTTGGCTTTGAGAGGCCATTAAAACGACCTAAGTCAGGAAGGATACCACGGAAATTGTCTGTCCTTTTAGAGCTTGTCGCCCGATATGATCATATTTTGCGGCTAATTCATGCACCGTGTATTGAACAGCAACAAAGCAGCCAAAACTTTACAAAAATGCGACCTTCAATTTGGGTGAGGCAAGTAAAGTTTTAGCAGAGACCAAAGCAAAGTTGAAAATTTATAGAAATGATATTGAATTATTCAAGTGCAAAGCCAGTGAATTTGCAAGAAAATTGGGATAAAAGGCAAAGAAAAGTTAAAAACAAAAAACATTTTAATGAATTAGCTGCAGATCACTGTATTCCAAACAGAGAAAAATATATAAATTGATATTTTCAATAATAGTACAGACACAGTAATATCTTAATCGTTTTATTGGTATGACTGCAGTCTGTCATATATTCGATTTTTTAACACTAACATTTTTATTATTATGCATGTTGATGAAGCAACTTTATTACAAAAGTGTGACGAATTCCAAAAAAAATATTCAGATATAATAGGCCCTAGTTTTTTACTTCAATTTATTAATTTTACCTCAACTAACCACAAAATATGTAAGGAAATATTGAGCAAATACGGAGTGCTAGAATGCGACCTTGCGGAAGTATTTACAGTAATGTTATTATTCTTTACAATTCCTCTCATTTCTGCAGCAACTGAAAGGTAATTTAGCAAATAAAAAATTATTTAAGAAATAATATTAGTCAAACTCGACTCAATGGTTTTGTCTGGGTCAAATGCGACCTCTTTACAGTAATTCGATCCTACTTGACGCCAAGCGATAGCATACAGGAATTCCAAGTTCGACAATATTGAGGACATAGCCAGGAGACCTAAATTCCAAAGCCGTAGAGTGGGGTATGCCAAACAAGGACTCGAGAAGAAAGCGCATTCTAGAAATGGCTGCGCGCCTAAGTCTAATAGTGCTCAACACGGGAAATGCAACCACGTTTAGAAGACCGGGATGCGAGGAAACAACACCAGATATTACTATCATAAGAACGCATGGCAGGTTCAATAAAGAAATGGAAAGTCCTGGAGGATTACACTATCGATACTGGAACAAACGCTAACCAGTACAGGAAAAACACTGCAACACCCATCTAGCAGCCCCCCAAAAAATGCAAGAAAAATTGTCGAGCACTCAATGCTTAACATAACGAGAATCTGTCAAAAATCAATGCCCACAGCAAACATAAGGCAGCAGTTTACTGGTGGACTGAAAATATCGCCCAACTCAGACGCACATGCCTCCGACTTACCCGATTACCTCAGGCTGTGGTGTGGTGGTGGTATAAAACTAGAGAAGGGTCACGACAGATAGCGGTTATGTCAGGAGTAGCACAAGGATCCATTTGAGGCCCAGATTTATGGAACATTACTTATGACGCTATATTAAAACTAGAAATGCCAGACGAATCACATTTTATTGGCTACGCGGACGACATTGCGGCAGTAATCTCAGCAAGGGATGCAGAAGAAGCGCGAAGATAGCTGAACCAGGTCATACAGACACAAGCATGGCTCGACGCACACAACACACAACCTTCAATAAGCCCATACATCTCGAGATAAGCATGCACACAACTACGGATATTATTCACAGAAAGCAGTAATCTACCTAGGCGTAAGACTGGACCCCAGACTAACCTTTTAGTTACAAATTTTTCATTGGGGCAATTTTTACGTGGAGTCCCCAAACCCAACGCAAAACCCTATGAAGGGGATGCTTCGCCTTCTCACTTTAGCTCTCCTTTAAACGGATATTCTTTGGCTACCCAGAGGATATTTGGTCTAGGACCGGAAGTGGTGATCTGCTTGAGCTATATGTAAAATAATCATTTCTGGCCACTCCGAAGTGAATGGCAATCACAGAACTTTCCTCACTTGCGTGAACTTCTACAGGTGACTCCATCCCCCATCCTTAGGGTGATTCAGTTTTATTAAAAACACAAGCATACTAGTCGTACAAAGCCTTCAAAGACGGTCGAGAAATCGTTGAAGGACCACCTTGACCTCTTCAAATGATAAAAATATTAAAAAATTCAAAGATATGGTGCTTGAAAATCGTCAGGCAAGTGTTAGGGAAGAATGATTTTAATGATCCCGATAAAGCTAAATTCTTTTCAAAAAGAGTACGATTGTGACCGAATTTAAAGTCAAAGACGCAATGAATGCTATCGATCAATCACCGTTTGCAGCAGTTTTGGCTGCGTGTGTCGCTGAAGAAGCTAAAGGCCATCACAAAAAGTGCTTCGAGGACTGGAAAAATCGTTGGCATAAGCGTATTACATTCTGGTGGGGATCACTTTGGAGGCGACAAAATATATATTGATGAATGATGAAGTAAATATTTGGGGTTTTGTTTATAATTTCCGGGTACTGTTTTGTTACAATGTACAAGGGCTTTCCAAATAAAAAGGACTTTAACTCAAAAGTTTCAATTGAAAAAACAAGTTTATGGCGACGATTGACTATCCCGTAGCAGAGTGCACGAGTGGCTTCAACGTTTTGAAAGTGGTCGTGAGGACATAAATGACGATCAACATGTGGATCAATCAAAATCCGTGATCACCGGAAATTCCATCGAAACTGTGCGTGAATTCATCAAAAATTAGCCGAAATCATCATTGAAATTCATGAAAATGGAATTGAACACCTCCAAAACATCGATTTATCACATTTTGACCGAACATTTGGGCTTACGAAAGGTGTGTGCACGGTTTGTTCCGCACAAATTGACCGACGACCACAAATTGCTCAGAATCCAACATTCGAAGAACGATTATTTGACCAAAAATCACATTTTAACCATTAACCACTCCCCGTATTCACCTGATATGGCACCGTGAAACTTCTTCCTTTTCGGAAAAACGCATTGCCCATTAAAGGAAAGCGTTATGCAGACGTAGAGGCCATTCAAAAGGCTTACACTGCCGGCCTTACCGGCCGAGAGCTAAAACACTCGTTCAACATGCATTTGGACCGTGCAAAAAGCTGTATTGAAGAGAAGCAGACTATTTCGAATAAAATAAATTGATTTTGTCGAAAAAACCATTCGTTCTGTTTTTTTTAAGTCCTGTTTACTTTGGAACCCACCTTGTATATATAAACCTTGTTGTCTGAGCCATTTTATCTTTCATATCAATGTTGTACTTATTACTAAAATTAATAAATTTCTTGATATCCAGAAAAGAAACCAAAGCATTTGATCTTGAATAATCATATCACAAATAACTGGTGATACTGAATACTGCATTAAATCGATAATGAAATTTATTTCATTATTTTCATAATTTCGTGATTTGTGACGATTCGGCGCATATATTAGTACCATTTTATTCTTCTATTATATTTTTTTTTCTGGACACTATTTTACGATTTCTCTACTAAAATTACTCTATTGAATAAGTTGAATTGATCATAAATCATCACATACTTAATTCAAGCAACTGCATTTATAATCTTCCACTCAAATGACTAGTGTATTGAATGTGTTGATAAGAAAACGCAAAATAGTGTTAGGCGTTCAAATATATGTATTTATTAGCCGTTAAAAAAATATTACCATAAATATTATAACTAGAGTTAGTTTACAGATATAAAATTTAAATTTATGTTTAATAGATTATAATTAAGAAAAACTGATTTTTGTATGTATTTATCCGAACATTGGCCCGACATGGTTCTATCGTTTTTCTGGTTGCCTTGTTCTTGCAACTGTTTCCTCTCAGGTATCGTTTTCTGTTTTTTCCTGTTAGGCATATTTGGGTGAAAGGCAACACAAACGTTCATTTCGCCGGTATAATTTTTTATACGATTTGTGATCACAGCAGAAGGGTGAGAAAAAAATATTTACGGTTAAGGCTTTATTTCTTGTAGGACAGCACTTATTATGGTCCACACTAATAATGCGCTATTTCTCTTATTTCTAAATGCATACCTTCTTTACTAAGTTTTTAATTAAATGTTAAATAGTATTTCCTGTGAACTCAATTCCCTTCAGACGATTTCCGTTTCCTCTCAGCAAGTGCGCATGTCCAAAGTGCACATCCAATCGCACAAGTAATTTGAGTGAATTAAGTTGAGTGAAATTTTAAACCCTCGGAATTTGAAATGTAAGTAGTAGTGAATATATGTATATAGTACTAAATTATATTGTAAAGTTAAAATAATATGTTATGAACAAAAAAGTAAAAGCAAATAAGGAAGACCTAAGTTCGTTTGGAATCAAACATTTTAAACGCTCGCAATTTGCAGGGGCTGACAAAACTTTATATTAAACAATTTAGCAAATGAATTTCGTATTCGTTATTCGACGAATAAGAGAATAAATAAATAGATCATATTTGGTATAATAATAACTAAAAATATAAATCATATGCTCACATTGTTTGTTCAATAAATTTTGTTTTTTGCCGAGATAATTATACAAGATGCACACACATTAATCTAACTAACACATATCGCCATATTCATTATAACAGTGCTTTGTACATGCATATCAACATCAATATTTATACCCTGAACAGGGTATATTAAGTTTGCCACGAAGTTTGTAACACCCAGCAGGAAGCGTCGGAGACCCAGTAAGTATATATTTAAATGATCAGTATGTTGTGAATGGTATATTAGCTTCGGTGCAGCCGAATTAACGTTTTTTCTTGTTTCTACTAGCCATTGACAGAAAGCTAATAGAAATATTTTCGCTTAAGGGGGGATTCTTGTATAGGATTTTGATAAAATCGATTTTTTTTGCATATCTTGAATGTTTAGACTTTCAAAAATATGACCTTGGAAGGATTTTTCAAAATTCTACTTATTTTCGGAGATACAGCCGATTTTGTGACGTGGCGTCCGTGTTCACTAGAATTGTCTCCTAAACTTTAAACGCGTTTTCCTCAAACTGACTTTTTCGGAACGATTCCCACGATTTCTCAGGTGCTACTGGACCGATTTACTTGAAATTTTTATAGAGTCTTCTTTATAGGCTTGTCTATGGTTGGAACTAGCCCTTCCCCAAATTTTAATTTTTATTATTCTAGGTTAATTATCTGTTTTTTTTTTGGTTTCAGATAACTAAAAGGGTTGAAATCATGGGCATGGTCACGTGGAAATTTTTAGACCCCCCACTTCGCCAGCTCATAATTTTTGAAATTTTTTTACTTTTTTTAGTTTTAAATTTTTTTCTGTACTCTTCTAAAATTAACAAATAACTAATAAAAAAATGAATACTAATAATATTAATTGCCTTTTTTTTACGACACTTTAAAAATTACCTGAAACTCATGCTTCTAGACCAGAATACCCCCTTAAATTTATTGGGATATCTACCAAAGGGACGCCGATGCAGCGTCACGGAAAGCATTCTCCATAATAGCCTTGAGAGCCGAGGTGCATGCTGCTTGGATCCCCTTTAATCGGCCTTTTCAGACAAGGAAACAAAAAAGTCCGGGGGGGGAGGGCTCAATTTTTTTAGGAAGAGTAGCCCTCAAATGGGCTCCCACCAGACGAACACAACGTAGAACATTATTTGCTTGACTACGTTTTCGGTTTTCAGAAGACCGCCTTTGGTCCTTTTCCCTATAGTTCCTCTGTAGCAAAATAAAGTAACCGATGCCTTCATAACTCCTTCCTCAATCGGGGAACATCCTTTGTCGAAAGAGGGGAGAGGCACCTTTGGGATCTTATACGTTCTAAAATCATTTCAGTTTTATTAGGGATGATGGCTATGCCGTTTTTATTTACCTATGTTGAGCTACCCTTTGTTTAGCTCGCAGACGGTATTTAGGAATTTTCCTTTTAACATAAGAAAAACATCGTAACGACTTCTTTTAGTATGTCGTTAACCACTTAGATCCAAAGCAGTGGGGAAAGTATTTCACCTTGCGGAGTTCCCCTATTAACCTTTCGGGATATCTTTGCACTGCCCCAACCCACTACGACCGAGGACTCTAACCATCGTCGCCGGTCGTATATCGTTGAAAGCCCCATCGATGTCGAGAACTGTGTCTACAGCAAATTCCTTGTGCATAAGGATTCCCTCCAGCCATGACATTATATCGTGCAAAGCAGTGTTGACCCACCTTTAAGTAGATTTGCACATTCATCGTTTTCACTCTGTATGATGAAGTGTTAGAGAATTTCTAGCAAGTTAGCTGATATACTTAGCTCCAATAGTTTGTGAGATATGAAGCACACAAAGTCTACGCCCACTTGCTAAAATTGTTTATACCACATGCTCCTCAACTTAAGGACCAGTGAAGAACGAAGTTAACAGAAATTAATTCGTTTTCTCACACTGATCGCTTTGATATATAAGTATGTATGTATAGAAGTATGTATATGCCGATCAACTGAATATGTTCACATAATTTTTCTTGCATTTAAATGAATTGTTCATACATATGGAACACAAACGTTTAATAACTCAATGGAATTATACCAATAAACTTATTATTAGTGATGAGTCTTAAATCAAAGATTACGATCCGGAAACAGACGATAAATCGGGAGAATATCGTGGCAAAATTGAACCAAACTCCGGCGTGGTGAACTCCGAATTCCTTTCGACCGGCCAAGCTGTCAACAAATGTGCTACTATTTGAGTGTTAGGCCGGAATTGTCGACCAACAACTCTTGGATTTTGCCTGATTTAGCTCCTCGTGACTTCTGGCTATTCAGCAAACTCAAGCGACCCCTCCTGACCGTTTTGAATCAGCTGAAGGCATTAAACGTTAATAGCTACGCGCATTGAAAGCTATTCCGGAAACTGACTTTAAGAACTGTTTCGAGGGTGGTTAGAAAAAACGAAAGCACAATTGTATTGGAGCCAAGGCAGTTTAATTTGAAGGGGATGGCATATATTTTGAAGAACAAATTAAGAATTTTAAAATGATGATCAAAGTCTTACTATTTCGTGCTCTTAGTAATACATATATGTATATAGATATATAAATATATTTTTATACTCTTACGACATGTTGATAAAGATTATAAAAATTATGTTCTCCTAACTGTTGGATGGAGTCATGTGTAGAAGTTCACGCAAGTGAGGACAGCTCTCTGATCGCCTTTCACTTGGGACTGGCCAAAAACGAATCTTTTACTTATGGCTCAAGCAGCTCACGACTTCCGGTCTTTGACCAAGTATCCTCTGGGTAGCCTAAGAACATCCGCTTGAAGGAGAGCTAAAGTGAGAAGGCGAAGCATCCCCTACACAGAGTTGTGCTGGGCTTGGGACTCCCCACGTAAAAAATAATATGGCAATGAAAAAGAATAAACAGCCTCGGAAGAGACCCCCCTTTTGATGACGAACATGGCAAACAAAATAAGTACTGCGATTTAACCTGGAATGTCCGGTCCCTTAATTGGGAAGATGCCGCGGGCCAGCTGGTTGATTTCATCCACCCCGGTGGATGAACTTCTAGCCTCAATCCGCATCAAAGCGAAGTTTTTCACTATATCGCTGATCTGCGCCCACGCCGCGACGGAAGAGAAGGACGATGTGACCAAAGATGCTTTCTATGAGTGTTTGGAGCACACCTATGAGAGCTGCCCCCGCTACGATATCAAAATCGTGCTTGGCGACTTTAACGCCAGGGTGGGCAAAGAAGGTATTATTGGCACTACGGTCGGTAAATTCAGCCTCCACGACGAAACATCCCCAAATGGGTTGAGGCTGATTGACTTCGCCGGGGCCCGAAATATGGTTATCTGTAATACTAGATTCCAGCACAAGAAGATACATCAAGCTACCTGGCTGTCTCCGGATCGAAAAACCACCAACCAGAAAGATCATGTTGTGATACGGAAGACACGTCTCCAGTGTTTTGGATGTGCGTACACTCCGAGGTCCTAACATCGACTCGGACCACTATCTTGTTGCAGGCAAGATTCGCACCCGCCTCTGTGCAGCAAAAAATGCACGCTAACAAACACAAGGAAGGTTCGACGTCGAGAAGCTGCAATCAAAACAGATAGCTGAACGATTTTCTACTCGACATAAGGGAACTATAGGACGGCATTACAAGCTCCTTACGGACAGCTGCAACCGAAATCATTGGTTTTCGGAAAATGCAAAAGAACAGCTGGTACGACGAGGAGTGCCGTGTTGCAACGGGGAGAAAACAGGCTGCCTACCTCGCAAAGGTACGACCGACCACATGGGATAGATACCGAGAGTTGAAGAGGAAAGAGAGACGCATTTGCAGACAGAAAAAGAAAGAGGCCGAAATTCGTGAGTATGAAGAGCTTGACAAGCTGGCCGACAGGGTAAATGCTCGAAAATTATACGAAAAAATGCGGCGGGGAACAGAAGGTTTCAAGACCGGAGCATACTCTTGTAGAACCCCCAAAGGTGATCTAGTCACCGATGCCCAGATGCCGGCTATAATCGCGTAGGCGGTGACTACGCAAATAAAGAAGAAGAACTGTAATTAAGTTAGATAGATTTTGTATAGACATATGTATGTATATATGTAGATGCTCAGACCGATCAGTAACCGATGAATTTCGCCTGACTATCTGGCCGTCGGTCCGTGTAAGCTGTGACTTGCGTAAAACTTGAGATGGCGTAATACTCGACCAATATTAACTAAATTAGGTATATAGTAATACGTACTTTAATAGTTCTATCTTACAAGGTGAAAAGACCGAAATCTTTCATTTCCCAATATAAAAATCGAGAAGTAATTAATGTAACAAGATAAAATTTTGCACGAATAGGAATTGTCTTTGAAATATGCTACCTTAAGACCAAAAATTGCCCAAGTCGAGTCGAAATGCTAAAGCCTTTAGGTACCGAAATGTCTGAGTTATATAATTGAAATTCAAGGATAATCCTTTCCTGACAATGGCATGTCTTTGTGTCAAAAATGGGTTAAATCGGGTCAAGTACCCTTATCCCCATATAACTAATACAAAGATTTTCGAACATTGGGGGATTTCATACTACATACATATATCGGTTAATATGTGAGTTATCTCAATGAAAATGGGAGAGCATGTTTTACTCATAACAGTGTATTGTTGTGCTGAAAAAGAATAACTTTACTCTTTTTGATTGGTGATTGTGTGTGAGGTACTTTAATGAAGCCTGGTAACATTTTATTGGTCTGTGGCACTTTGATTGTATCTCAAAGAGGAATTCCATCTTTTCACCTGTTTACCATAAACCGTTCAAGTTGTTCAAAACTTGTGATATTGTAATGTATCTAAATGGACAAGTTTTCTTAAAAATTATGTGGTTTAACGCTGCATTAGAATGGAACTGGTCTATACCTTGGCCTAAATCTCATATCACTAAGATAACGAATTCCGAACCTATGGTTGACGTCTACCACGTCAACAACATTATGTTAAATTTAGCCTCTTTGGTCGAGTTATTAGCACATATTACACATATCAATTGAAGAGGTTTTTAATATAATTATAGCTTTCACGAATTTGATTTGATTCTTGCAAGATGCAAGAGTATAAAATGTTCGGATCCGATTCCGAACTTAGCCTTTTCTTACTTGTTATAAATATTTATTTGAAGCACACGAAATGTCCCGGCTCAAGATCCTGTGAGATACATACATACAAGGTCTGCCGCAAAAGAAACAGGACTGTTAAAAAAACAGCAAAAAATAAATATTTTTCAAAAGTTTTTTTTTTTTATTCAAAGTAGTTTCCTTGTGCTTCGACACAGCATTTAGCCCGGTCAATTAGCATTTCAAATGAGTGTTTAAGGTTATTTTTCGGAATGCTCTTGAGAATATCGGTCGTCGCCTTTTGGATAGCTGAAATGTCCTGAAACCAGTGTCCTTTCATGGGCGAATGAAGTTTTCCAAATAGATAAAAATCCCAGGGTGCCAGAACAGGTGAGTAGGGTGAGTGATTAATGGTTAATATGGAGTTTTTTGTCCAAAAAATCAGTGACAAGCGTCGAGCGATGACACGGCGCATTATCGTGCAACAGGCGCGGTATTGTGGTCGAGCACGACGAATGCGTGACAAAAGACGCTTCATAACACCAAGGCAAAACACAGCATTAATCGTTTAGCCAGGTGGGACGAACTCTCGATGTACAATACCCTCGGAATCGTAAAAACAAATCAGCATTGTCTTTATTTTTGACTTCTAAAGACGACCGACTTCTGATCGTCACAAAGGTCCTCACGACCTTCTTGGAATCGCTTAAACCACTCATGCACATTACTCCGGGACAGGCACTGATCACCATAAACTTTTTTCATCATTTGAAATGTTTCAGTAAACGTTTTTCCAAGTTTAAAACAAAATTTAATATTTGCTCATTGTTCAAAATGCATTTTACGACCGATGACCAAAAGCTGTTGTCACTTTTTGATCGATAACATCGATTGTAGTTATCCAATTGTCTTCAAATTTTTACGAAATGTCCACAAGAGATCAAACTTTTTATTTCATATACCCACCAATAGGTGGCGCCACCAGAAATAGTTGTATTTAAAAAGTTCTGTTTCTTTTGCGACAGACCTTGTATATACACACTTTCCACCAATCTGTATTACTTCTCGAATCACTTATCGCTAAATTACCTAACTATGAGAATTATTTTGCCATATGTATATACACAACACTTGAGCTTATCTAATGTTCACATTCGCTATGCTGATAAAATCATTTCCCTACACATGTTAAGTCTGTATGTATGAGTGAATTGTCGTGCACAGAACTTTTTGTCAACTTAAATTGTCGATGGCTTTCTTATCATTTAACATACTGGGGAATGCAAATTGAGTGAAGTCCGCGTTTTAGTGAGGCGCGTTCGAGCATTTCGAGAGAGCACTTGAGTTCTGCTCAATGTCGCTTGGGTGGTGGAATGAAAACTATGTAGTATACATATACAACCATTTCGTGCCTAACTTTACTATCAGCGCCGTAATCAGACATCCCTTGTTCTAATGGAGAATGCCAACTGCTGGGCCAAAGCTTATCACCCAGCCCGGCACTGCTTCATTTCTGTGAGGTTGAATTGGTTTGTTTACTTCACAAAAATTTTAGTATCAAACTCGGCGCCTTGGTAGTACATCGCATCGGTAGTATTTCTGAAATCTAATTGTGTGTTTTAAAGCTTTTTGACTTGTTTCGAAATATTTCGTTGCCATTTGACGCAAACCGTTACCTTTTCATTTTCATTTAAACAGTTATGTAAGTATTAGCAACTTTGCATATAGAATATTTTACGGACGGGTAAGTAGTGTTGACATATTTTGAAGTTTTTACGTTGATGAGTTGTTTGAAATGTTTACTTAAGTGCTACAAAGTGGCAAATTGTGTATGACAAAAGTGACAAATCATCATCCTCCAATTAGCGGTAATGTTTTGAAATATATAATAACTGAAATCATTAAAATGCTTACGTATCTCAGTTCGCAGCTGATAAATTCAAAATATAAGTGCATAAACACACATTTCAAAGTTCGAGGAAGTAAGCAATTTAACGGTATTGATTTACTGGTATATAACTCACTGACATTATTGGTAATATAAGTGCAAACGCAGATATTGTCTATTTATAAGAATTTATTTAATTTGCGACATGCTCGAAAACCGAAAAATCCAGTGAAAAATCGCAAACTTCAAAATCAGCTGTTCGACCTGCACTTTTGAAAGTGACCCTATTTTCTTAATTAATTTGTTAACATTGATTCGCCCAAATTTAAACGATTTTTTTGCTGTCAACTTTTCAATTAGTCGGCGATCTTACCTACATATGTTGCTTTGCTAAAAGGAATTATACTTTTCAGCAGAAGCTTTAACTTCTTTACCATGTCAAATCTCAATTTGCGCTCCCAACTTCTTTTACTTTGCTGAGTATTTTGCATATTGTCTGATCACCACCTAATTGTCCTCAAAGTGTATTGAAGCGAAACCATTCAATCGGGTCGAACTAAAAAACTCAATTAAACTAAGAATTAAAGAAAATATAAATAATTTGAACAAATAGCGCCGCTATTACTAAGTTCAGTTGAAATTGCCAATCTAAACAAGAAAAAACGTTAACTTCGGCGGCACCGAAGCTAATATACCCTTCACAGGTGCATTTCTTTTAGTAATTATGTGTTCAGTTTGTATGGAAGCTATATGCTATAGTAATCCGATCTGAACAATTTTTTCGGAGATTACATTGTTGCTTTAGAAAATAATCTATACCAAATTTGGTGAAGATACATTGTCAAATGTGAAAGTTTTCCATACAAGAACTTGATTCCGATCGTTCAGTTTATATGGCAGCTATAGTTATAGTGATCCGATATCGGCCGTTCCGACAAATGAGCAGCTTCTTGAAGAGAAATTGACGTTTGCAAAATTTCAAAACGATATCTTAAGAACTGAGGGACTAGTTCGAATATATACAGACAGACGGACGGACAGACGGACGGACAGACGGACAGACAGACAGACAGACAGACAGACGGACATGGCTAAATCGACTCAGCTCAACATACTGATCATTTAAATATATACTTTATAAGATCTCCGACGCTTCTTTCTGGGTGTTACAAACATCGTGACAAACTTAATATACCCTGCTGGGTTGCTAAAACCGAAAATTTAGTAAAAGTTTTATAAAACGTAGATTTTTTGTGTTGAAATAGTGCAGGGGTATATGTGATAAACAATTTTGGAACTCAATTCGTAATCAGGACACCTCCAATACCCCACAAGGCCTCTTAGAAATCAGTCGAAAATATTTCCTTCAGATTTGTTGAGTAGTGTAACAGCTGCAAACTTTTAAACGAAAAATTAATTCGATTCAGTTATTGCTCATGAAAAGGTGAATAAATAATAAAATTGAAAAATGTTATAATTTATATTGAAAGAAATCTCGTCAAATGTGTGGAAGGATCGAAAGTACCTCCTAGGTATGTTTATAAAAATTATGCGCAACTCCATTTTTTTAGTCGACGGTAGTTATCAATGATGCAGGCGAAATGTTTTTACGTTGGACTAGCGCAACCCAAAATGTCTATAGTTGCTAAGGTCGCAAATGACTGAGGAGGAGCAAAAGCTTCATTTTTTCAAAAAGTGCATTTCCACGAATTTCGCAAGATTTTCTACCATGCCGAACTGGGGTTTGCAGCAGCAAGGGGCACAGGCGGGCTAAAAATTTCGTTAAAATGGCCGTGGCCGCCGCCAACTGATAGGTTTAATGTACATATAAACCACATTGCTAAAGTTACAATAACCGAATTCGTTGAAGATAAATCCTATAAAAACGCCTACTTTTGTTACTACGAATAGCGTGATAATAAAATCTAGAGTCATAAAATTTTACACCCAGGATGATACAAGAGAGCATAATAGGTCTACTTTCCATATAACACAATTTTAAATTCCATATGATTATTTTACTTTCCGGTACACAAATCAAGCACCAATGAATATATTCAAATAAAAGTTCGAAAAAATTTTACTTTTGAGGTATGCTATGATCTAAAATTGTCAAAATCGGATTATTACTCTTAAAGCCCCCACATACGGAATATGGGGACCACAGTGCGTATGGTTCTTTTTGCCGTATATATCGGTTAATGTGTGAGATATGTTATTGGAATTCGGATAAGGTGTTTCTTTGATAATAATGTACCCTTGTCTAAAAATGGGATGAATCAGCTTAATACTTCCCTTGGTCCCACATCCTTATATAAAGAACTTCCAATGAAAATTTGACTTAGCCGCCATATAACTGATATTTGAGGTGTTTGCGTCCTTTCAAGTACAATACGTTCTATATGTACTTATAATGTTTTAGGTTGCTCAAAATATGTGGTTTTTAATGAAATCAGATTTATAGGTTTTCTTTAATGTTATAAAAATATATTAATGGTTTGGCGCTCAATAAAAAATCACATTGACTCTATAAATATAGCCTCTTCGTTTGAGTTATGTCCTAAACATATAATATTATTTGAGGATGATTTAAGTATAATTTTCGCTGACGAGAAGTAAAATGTGGTAATAAAACTTCCATAAGTGAGTTCAATAGAGTGATTCAAAAAAAAATTTTTTTTTTCGTTTCGTACTCGGAAAAATAGGTTCCTAGACACCTCTAAAAAAGCCTCTCCAAACATGAGTTTTTAATTGTAACGGGAAGGTCTTCCTACATACAGTTTTCTATTTTTTCTTATTATCAGATAGAAAAATTTATATCTCGCTTCCAATTACTTGAAATTGATTTGATTTCTTGTTCCTAAGATTTTGTTGGAAATTTAATGCTCTACAGAAAAGGTCTCTTAAGATTTTTTCGTAAACCCAAACGTTTAAAAGATATTTACAGTTAAAATTTGATTATTTTTGGGAAAATGTTTTATTTCTTATGAATTTTATAACTCAATGAAAAAAAATTATTATGAATGATGAAACTCATAATTCTGTAGGAAATTTACTGCTCTATAAAAATGGTCTCATATGATTTTTCGATTAAGTTAAGCGTTTACGAGATATTCATCGTCAAACATCAATGCATATTAAGGTGGATCAAAAAAAAATAAATTTTTTTTTCGTTTGATACTCTGAAAAATAGGTTCCTAGACACCTCTAAGAAAGCCTCTCCAAAAACCTTATTCATACCATATCATTACCAGTTTCAAAACTTCAACTTAAATGGAGTTGGTTTGTAAATAGGGAATCGAAGTCCTTTTCTGATAAGCATGTCGGTATGATATTAATAAATGGAAACAGATGATTTGGTTAAATTTTAAACTTGTTCTTTTTATTACGAAAGAAATTTGACTAAACTTTTACGGAGTCATGAGTGTTGAGCACATCGCAGGCAAGGTGGTATTGGGCAATTCGGAAACCACTAACAACCAACGCGACCACAACAAATATATGTACATACAACTCCATACACCCTCTTGCTATGTCCAAGTCTGGCGATATACTGTCCGAACTACAAGTCATTTCCGTATGATTGTTTATTTTTAAGTGTTGGGGAGAAATTATGTATACAGCAAGAATAGGTAGTGACTGTCAAGAAAACAATTCTAATATTTTTTATTAAAAAATATTTATGTTATTACTCTGTTATGCAAGTATTTTTTTAGAAAAATATCGAAAGCTTATTTTTTTTGGATTTTGGATTGAGTGAATACTGGCAATGCTTCGAACAGAGTGTTTGCTCCAAAGTATCGACCCTTGCGGAGGCAATACTTTACCTTCCTTGTTTACCATTATTCTTAAGATTTTGTGCCTTTGGTTTTTTCAAGCCTTAAAGCCTTTTTGACCAGCTGAAGGAACTTTTAATTTTGTACCACTCGTCTGACTTTAATAGCAACATTTCTGATACACATGTTTCACCAATATTAAAATATATACATATGTATGTATATACATACGCTAGCATTTAAACATACATATCAAGTGTTGGTTTTCAATTAATTTGTCGCTATAATGCAAGCACTTCGAATGCCATGTCCTTATACAGATTCAATCAATGCTCTTTTATTTATTAATTCTTTTTCACTCCGTCTTCCTCATCAATCTGCTACATTTCGATCAGCCATGCACGTGATTGCTGACCACATTGCACTCTCCCATACACACACGCATACACGTGCCAAAGTCATACAAGTATTAAAGCCCCTAAGAGAACTGTGACATTCATTGTATCGGTGATTCGACAGCCTCAGCTGAAACAATTTTGCCATTACTTGGAACAAAGTTTCTATCATTTTCTTAAAGGTAGTGTGCCAAAACTGATGTAAAGACACGTATAAATGTGTGACTTTTCATCTCTTTTTAACACATCGATATTTGGAAGGAAGCTTTTCGCTCGAACATCGCTGACCATAAATCTATTATAGCTGAAAATTGCCTGTTCTAACTGTACATTTTTCACAAATGAGTGTTTTTCGCTGTATATAATATAAATTTGATTTCTTTAATAAATGTAAAACTTTTGATTAAAATAAGTACATACATATGTAGATATAAGAAAACAATGCATCAAAAATATAAGGAATTTTGAAATAAAATTGTACTTAATTTCATGCTGACTGCTCCCAACAACCCTGAGTGCATAATACTCCAATTCATGAGTATTTCACAATTGAAAAATGCCTTAATAAAAATGAAAATTAACTAAAAATATTATAATTTAATTAAAGCTCCCATCTCACATAACCAATATAGGTGTAATGGTGAACCCATCAGAAGTTTCCTGTAGGGGCTCGACTGACGCAAATATTTCTATTTTCAAATAAGTATACATTCGTATATACTGGCTTGTTTGTACTTCATATAGTACATAATTAAATTACATACTCGTGTCCTAGTAGGGAAATTAATAGATTAGTATAATTCTCTCTAATCCAGAAACATTTTCCTATAAAAACTTTTATTTTGAATAAAAATATTAGTCGATATGGAATCTTAACCTGCACTCACATCCCGTACGGCATACATACAAGTACATACATACATACATATATGTATAGTCTAGTAGAAGTAGATAGCTAAGATAAGATTAGATTAAGTGTCGAGCTTTTTAGTGCGTCTGACATGGTTACAAATTATGTATAGAACGGTTTCCAATGAGTTATATTGGTCGGCTGATGTTTTTGCTCTAAAAATTTTATCAACATGTGTTTTGAACCGGTATGAGATTTATGGGTTTCTAACTGATAAAAAACGTTTTCTAACTATTTGAGCAAGAAAATGTATTTCTACTAGTTGTAAAGTAATCTAAAACTAGTTAATTTTACTGCGGCATATGTATGTATATACATACATACGTACATACCAGACACATGTATGTATGTAATATCCGTCATTTGAAGTGCCCAATCCTGGATTACAATGTTATTCCAATTATTTCACTTGGATTAATATTGTATCGAATAAAGCAGATTGATCCTTTGGAATGTGAGCTGCCAAGTGTTGAAGCTTTGTATGGGCATGGGTACATACATTTGTATGTATGTGGTTGTGTGATTTTATTTACTCGTACTTACGGTACCATATACATACATACATATGTATGTGAAAATAAATGGTTGCTTGTACACTTTCTCCACGGTTGGTTGCTTCCAACATACTATGTATATGTACATACATATGTAAGTATATGTATTTGATTTTGTGAGTTTGTAAGTTCATGGTCATTCACAGAAATAACCAGGGTCAACGGGATAGAAGAAGCAGTTAACTCTATTTGGATAAGCCTAATGAGTATATGTACATATATATTTTCAATCAGATTGAATACATAAATATGTATGTATGTATTGTATGTACATATGTATATCACTAAAATGACTTAAATCTCTGAGGATAACATTTGCTTGAAAAAATAGTTGAAGGTAATGTAAACAAGAAAAAACGTTAACTTCGGCTGCACCGAAGCTAATATACCCTTCACAGGTGCATTTCTTTGAGTAACTATATGTTCAGTTTGTATGGAAGCTATATGCAATAGTAATCCGATCTGAACAATTTTTTCGGAGATTACATTGTTGCCTTAGAAAATAATCTATACCAAATTTGGTGAAGATACATTTTCAAATGTGAAAGTTTTCCATACAAGAACTTGATTCCGATCGTTCAGTTTATATGGCAGCTATATGTTATAGTGGTCCGATATCGGCAAGTTGAATTCTTTCAAGATAGAATGCTGATACCCCTGTCGCTATCTTTAGTTTTTGAATATTCTAGATCGGTTTTACTATTGTGAATGGTTAAAGGTAAACAGAAGAAAGTACAAATTTACTTTTTTTATTTTAAAAACACAGGACTTAAAATCAATTAAAGTAATTTATAGAAAAATATTTATATAAAAGGAACGTTTTTTGACGCGAAATATTAATTTCTCCACCAAGAAAGAAATATTTTTATGGCACATGCGTTTGAAGACATGTTAGCGCAGGGTTGTATCACAAGTGCTTACCGTTTGTTTGAGTTTCTGGTAGAGTTGTACGATTCGCTGAGTGCACATCATAAAACGTACAATCATAAAACGTTGGACAAAAAAAAAGAGAAATGGAAAATCAAGGAGTAGGACCTTCAGATATTTGTTAAGCTTGTTGCGCTGATTTCATCCACTTTAGGCAAAAGGATAGACTGTTATTTCAAAGAGGCTCATTTTGTATTTCGTTGAAATTTCCGGAAGCTCTGAATGATTTATATTAGGTATATGGGGCTAAGGTAAGTATTGAACCATTAAAGACATAAGGGCATACGTCGTCATAAAAAATATTTTCCCCGAATTTCAATACTGACCGCTATGTTCGGTAGAATTCAGTCATATATGGGCAGCACATATTTGGTGTCTGGGTCCTTGAAAAGTTGTAGCCTGATTTCAACAATTTTTGGGGCGTGATATGATTCATACTTCATTATACGAGTAAGTAGAATACTTTGAAGGCATTATTTATGCATAGTTATATTCTGATAACTTTATATATATATATATATACGTATTTGATTTTCTAGTGTGGGTGTCTAATTATGACACCCGAGTCTATAAAGCTCTTCTGTGCCTCTTGGCTGCGTCCAGTGAGCTATCGCATTTTTAGTAGTCCTCAACAAAACCGTCATACGTACATACATACTTATATGCAGAGTGGTCATGGTTACTATTGTTTTTTACCCATTTTCACAGTGTATGAAGAAACGCTAAAAAAAACTCTTTCCAGCAAGTTTGGTTGACTTGGCTACAGGTAGGGTATACGCTCACTGTAAGATTTTTGACCAACAGTTGTTCCTAGATACATGAGTCCCCTCAACTAACGTACCTTAATTTTAAACTTAGTTACGACTCTTTGTAAGTTTTCGTTTTCTGGCATTTAGGTGATACAAAAGAAATCAAAAATAATTGGATTGAGGTTCATGCCGTACTAAATAGTTGTTAAATTACCTATAACGGCCTAGACATAAGTATGTATGTAGTACATATGTAGTATATTCTGATTTACAATTTATGATTGTAAATATACACATACATATACATATGTATGTAAATGTATACATATGTTTGTGTGTAATTTACTAAAGTGAGAATACAATATAAAACTCCTGACTTGTATATATTATATAAATGTATAAACAAATAATAAATTAAATTTTTTTCCTTCCAGATCAGTTAAATAATTTTACTGCATGACAACTTTCACTTTCTAAAAGGAAGTATTTGCTAAGAAATTCTTCAACTGAATTATTCAACTAGTTATAGTATGTACTTATGTACATATGTATGAAAACACCAAATTTGTTTACAATATTTTTTATAGTTATTGTGTCTCGCTTATATTATATTTATTTACATATACGGTATACATACATACATGCTTAATTATTCTTGGCAAAAAAAGAAACGCTTTTTTGACAAATGTATGTACCTACCTATGTATGTTTACGGAGGTGTGCACATATACAAATAAGTATGTAAGTACTATATGTACTATGTAGATGCAAGTAGTAAGTAAGCATGACTTATGTTAGTATGTATATTCGTAAATAAATTTAATTGTGCGAGAGTGTAAAAAAGGAATAATACATACATATAAATATGTCAGTTTTGTATGTTATGCTTTTTCCTTCCATTACAATTTAGTTTCTAGAGTATCACTTTGTAATTTATCTTAAATATGTACATATATATGTATTTATACCCTGAATAGGGTATATTAAGTTTGCCCCGAAGTTAGTAACACCCAGAAGAAACGGCGATCAGCATGTCGAGCTTAGTCGAATTAGTCCATGTGTCCCTCTGTCTGTATAATCGAACTGATCCCACAGTTTTTGAGATATTGAATTGTAATTTTGCAGCTTTTCTCTCCAAGAAGCTGATAATTTCGGAACCACCGATATCCGACCACTATAGGGTTTAGCTGACACACAAATTGAACGATCGAGAGCATGTTCTTGTATGACAAACTCTTTTATTTAACGACACATACTCACGAAGTCTGGCACGAATTATTGTTTATAGCAGCAGCCCAATTCCCGATAAAATTGCTCAGATCGAACCACTATAGCAATAGCGTCATATTAAATGATCGATCAAAATCAAGTTCCTATATAAAATCATTTGTATTTGTGAAGGGTATAATAGCTCCGGTGCAACCGAAGTTAACGAGTTTTAAGTACTAATAAAATTTCTAGCAAAATCTGATAAATTATGGAAAGATTTGGTGTCTTGCTTTAATATCTCATTAGTTTCACTTATCTTATCTGTCCTTGTCAACGGTTTTCGTTCGAAAAGATAGAGTTACTTTTTATTTAATGAAATTGATAAAAACAATTAAAAGTTAAAAATAGCTGTCTTCGATTCGGCAAACCTTACTTTTAGAGAATCGTTCAAATTATAGTACTTGTGGTGCAGATTTTCTCAAACGCATGCGCCATAAACCAGTGGGGGATCCAAGGGAAATAAAACTAGAACTAGTTCGTGGTGTCACCTAGCGTCAGTTGACACCACGAACCACAAAAAACATATAGACAAGATGCCGCTTGCGACTATCGAATGCCCCATAGTTTCGATATCGCTGCGGGCATACATACATATACATATATATGTCTCATACTGTACAATTGGTACTATTGAGTATAAAAACACTCGACGCATGGTGACGTTTCATTTAAATCCGTTTATCTCGCCAAAAACGCCTCAACTTGACTGTCCAATAGAATCACGCTATGCCCAGCTGAGCGGAATCATCTGTATAGTAACTATAAGTTGCCCAAGTTACCCATTTCATTTTCGTCAATTTTTGTGAAGCCAAGAAAATGGCGGAAAAACTGGATGTTGACGAAGCGAACATATGGTCGACAAACGAAACACGAAAATTACGACGTGAAAACTTGCGAAGATTACTACAGGGTCTCTGACATACCTCTGCTGGATACCATCAAAGAAGATTTGGAAGCTCGTTTTTCACAAGAAGTTTTGGATGGTTACCAATTGAGTGTGTTGCTCCCAGAAAAACCAAGTCTTTTAAAAGAAAACGAAATCGATGATCTAATCGGATGCTTGTTAGAAAGATTCGGGAATCTTCTGGATGATGAAAAAAGCGTACAAAAATTGAAATTCAAAGGTTAACTAAGCTACTGGCAATGTCACTGGCAGCAGCAACAAAAAATTGAAGGCAGCGAAATTCCAACTTCTGCACTGGAAACATTAAGAAAATGTGATGTCGACATATTCCCAACAATCCACACATTTCCGAGTATTCTGCACACTTCCCGTAACAAACGCGAGCTCTGAACGTTCTTTCTCTTATCTTCGCCGCATCAAAACATGGCTTAGGACGACCAAGCTTCAAGAAAGACTAGTTGGATTAGCGTTGCTTCATACGCATCATGACGTCGAAATCACCGCCGATAAAGGCATCGAAAGATTCGCAAAACTTGGCAGTCATCGTTTTGCGTTATGAAACACGCGATGTAAAAGGATTTTTCTGTTTGAATTTTTAATAAAATGCGCCACTATGTAATGCATGCATATGGTTGACTTTTCGATTATAACCACTTTGTTTACCTAAAAATTGGAATTGATAATTTTTGTTTCATAATTTGTATTGTATTTCTCTCGCAATAATAAGTTTGAAACCCAAATCGAAGGATAAATAAGTTTGCCACGAAGTTTGTAACACCCAGAATAAGCGTCGGAGACCCTATAAAGTATATACAACAATGTATATAAATGATCAGTATGTTGAGTTTAGTATGAGTATGTTAGTCTTAGTTTGTCTGTCTGTCTGTCCGTCTGTATATATACTACGAACTAGTCCCTCAGTTTTTAAGATATCGTTTTAAAATTTTGCAAGCGTCATTTTCTCTTCAAGAATCTGCTCATTTGTCGGAACTGTCGATATCGGATCACTATAACATATAGCTTCCATATAAACTGAACGATCGGAATCAAGTTCTTGTAAGGAAAACTTTCACATTTGACAATGTACCTGCACCAAATTTGGTATAGATTATTTTCTAAGGCAACAATGTAATCTCCGAAGAAATTGTTCAGATCGGTTAACTATAGCATATAGCTGTCATACAAACTGAACGATCGGAATCAAGAGCTTTTATGGAAAACTCTCGCATTTGACGTGGTATCTTCACGAAATTTGACATGGATTACTGCTTAAGGTAAAAATATAATCTCCGAAAAAATTGTTCAGATCGGATTATTATAGCATATACTTAGCTTCTATACAAACTGAACACATAGTTACTAAAAGAAATGCACCTGTGAAGGGTATATTAGCTTCGGTGCAGCCGAACGTTAACGTTTTTTCTTGTTTTTCTTTATGTTTCCAGTTACTTTATACAAGTAGTATGTGAGCTATAGTATTCGCTAGCAAAACTTTTTTCGTAAGCATATTCAATTCCCTTTTCCTATTAGGAGAATGCGAAACTTTCGCTCAAAGTTTTCGAATAAACTTTGCGTTTTCGACAAATCGAAGAAAGAATAAAAGAAAGAGCATGTTTCTTCTTTTGCCATTAGGCTAATGACTTTATATGTATGTACTTATGTTCATACATACCAATTAGAGCTGAAAAATTTAAGAGATTACATTCAGATGTATATAGACACTTATGTGTGTATATACATATGTATGTATGTGGTATATAGAATACTATTTGGATGCGAATTTCCGTTTAAAAAGCTTACTTTCCACTCTTACTATTTAAGTAAAATTAAAATGAGCCAATGTTCCCGCAAAAAATTGTCAATTTACATAGAAATACGCTCTTTGTAATACCTGGGCTCATCAGATAAGCATCAGCAAACTCATTACAAAAGCGCATAATGAAATATTGGCAAGAAAGCAATAACGGCTAGAATATAAAAAGTAATGAGCGTAATAATGCTGGGCGAAAGTATATATGGCACACCCCGTGACACAACTTTATCACCACTACAGTTGACAAATTAAAATACGTATTTTTTTTGTTTTCAACCAAATTTATTTTAATCTTAGTATTTAGTTGGATCTCTTTTATTTTCCAACAAAGCAGTAATCTTTGAGGAATGCTGTTTTTTAAGTTGTTAAGCGTATCTCTTCTGACTCTATTCAAAGCTCTCAAAAATCCATTCTTGCTCTCTAGGAAGGAAGCATTCTTCTTACGCCAAGTCCTAGCTGCCCTGCTTACATTAATAGTCGCGTTGTCCTCCTGGAAAAGCCATCTTTCTTCCCGTTTCTCTTGTAGAAAAAGGTAGGAGATTTTCTTGAAGGACACCCATATACTCTTCATTGTTCATAAATGTCCACTGGAAAACCAGTGGAAGCGTATCTTTACAAGAAAAATCATTCCACACCATAAGGCTGACGCCACCGAAATTTTAGAAGAGTAGATTAGTTCCTTCCGTAAGTCCCTCCAGTTGCATTGGAACCCATCTGAACCATCTTCGTTAAATTTTTTTCATCAGAAACAATTACCTGTAAAAATTTACTTAGCGAAATCCAAAGCAATAATTTTTTTTGATTACTTACCTGACCCCAGTTAAGCATATGTTTTCTCTACCCTATTCGATACGGGCAACTTTATGACCATTGGTCAACTTTGGAACTGCTTTTAATTTTTCGTTTTTAATGTTGGTTCACATTAGAGATAACCCTATTTCGCGGTACGCTTTTATTTTGTCCATTTCTTTCAAAGATATGTAAGTATTTTCCTCGGAGCATGTTCGGTTTTCTTCTTTTTTGTATACCACTTCACTTAAACTCGCTTTTTAAACTATTCAACAATTTCAGCATTCCTTTCAATTAAACAGCCAAAAAATCAATGCTCAGATGTTGGTAATACAGTTGCGAAAAAATCATGAAATGCATTTTTCTGGGAAATTCTAAAAAAATCATATTAATAATGCAAATCAAATGCTGTTTTTCGTTGCTAATTGTGGCGCCACTCATTTTGCAGAACCTTATCTTACCTTGCAACCAGACGTTCTGAACTCTTGGCTGATGATTATAATCTCGCAACTCGATTTGTAAAAATTCTGACATTGTTACATTAAATATTTAAGTAGTTGCCTAGTTACAACAATCACTTACTTGAAATCGACTTTAGCGGTTTTCTTGTAAGCACCGGTACGTATGCAAATATATTAATGTGTGTAAGAGTATGTACATATACGCATGTATGTACTTATGTATATATGTATATGAGACCTCGTAGAAACAGTCTACCGTGGCAAAAGAAAACATCAGATGCGCAATCTGACAGCATTTTTTGCGTTTATTCCGCACATCCGTCGTTTTCCTCTTTGCCTTTTGTGTGAAAATTTGCATAGCATTTTGTTGTTGGTAGAGAAGGCACGCTTCCCACCGGTGCACCGTTGGAATGAGTTGGTTGACTGTAAAAAAATCAATCTGTCAACATGTTTACAAAATACTTCCTTTTCGAAATTATAAACATCGTAATGGTCCTCCTCTAGCCTCTTTTTAAGCCTTTGTTGTTTTTGCTGGCTGCTCGTCTCGTTGCTGTCGGTTTATTTGATGATGACAGTTTATTTCTCCGGTAAGAGGGCGAAATGCAATTGCTACGTAGCAAAATTCAGCATGCTCTCATGATAGAACTAGCATTTAATGGACCACTCCCGTCGGTAAATATAAAGTGGCAACAGAAAACAAGTAACAAATATCAAAGATGAGATATTCCGAAGATAATTTATTTACAAATGCTAACTTTTCGGTTGTCACAATCGCACGAAGGCGAAAACGACCGCGAATTGCCTTCTCTGTTTTCGAACATAATATGCATTCACTTGTTGATAGAATAGATAGTGATAGATGGTACACGGATCAAAACACTGTGGGGTATTTTTTACCTTTGAATGGAAGAATGTTTGCCTGAGTGTTCAACCCACTGCCAACAGATTTTCACAATAATGTTTCGAATAGGAGAAAAGCCATTTAAATTGAATTGCAGATGGGGCAGAGCGCACTGGAGGTAAAAAATTACTTTATACGAGTTCGTTTATACTTTCTCTGCGTTCGATCTTTAAACAAACTCGCACAGCAAAGATGAGGTCTTACATACATAAAGATGAGATGTATACATATGTACATACATATGTAGTTAAATTGATTTTTAAAATAACCGCCTTTTTATTACTTAAAGTTTTGAATTTGTGGATTCACATTCAACATGAAATTAGTTTTTTTTTAATTATGAATGACCACAATTATAGCCACTGCATATACAAATAAGGACGAAAACGTTGTTGCTGCTAAAATAATGCAAGCGATTGCACTTAATTTGATTTTGAAAATGATTAATACAAATATTTTTCAATCGAAAAAATAATCAGTGTTCAATATCTAAATCGAATATATTTAAAACTTAAAACTTATTCATAGACATGGGGAAAGTCAAACTAGTGGGAAGCTGTAGTCTGCGTAGGCCTGGTTTTTTGTGACAAACTCATTTCTCTATTCAAATTGTCAGTCAAAATGGGTGCTTCAAGAATATTTCCCGTGATCCTTTTCATGATCAAAAGTTTTCTTCCACCTGCACCATCGAAAAATTTATCGTTGCCATTTAAATCTTGCATTGTTCTATGCAATACTTCGAGCGGTTGTTGATTTTGGCATTTTACTAATTTATTGTATTGACTTTTAAGGGGGTATTCTACTCCAGAAGCATGAATTTCAGGTAATTTTTAAAGTGTCGTAAAAAAAAGGCAATTAATATTTTTACTATCCATTTTTTATGGTGTTTTTATTGATATCTTAAGAATACAGAAAAACAAATTTTACAAAAAAATATGAACAATTAAAATAATTGCAGGTGGGGGGGGAGAGTCAGGTTTAAAAAAGTGGCGCAGCCTGGTGACATTGCTTCTGACTCTCCTGGTGGTCTGAAAAAACAAATCGAAGGAAATTCTTAATCAGTAAATATTTCGGGGAACACGATTTTTTTTTGTTTTGAAAAATGGCGACTGCCTGAAAATAAAAATCATTTTTTACGTTTTTTTTTTTTGAAATTCCTGAATTTTTTTTAAATATTAAAAATACAAATTTTAACACTATGCTTATGGGAACGATAAAGGATCATATAAAGAAGGTTCACACAAAATTTCAAGTAAATCGGTTGTATAGAACTTGAGATAATGCCGGCACCGTGTGGAAAAAAGTAGTTTCGTGAAAAACGCGTTTAAAAAATTCGATACGGCCGAACCGGGCTAGGTACTGCGTCACTAAAGTAACTGTAGCTCTTCAAATAATTTTAATTTTTAAAAATCCTTTGAAGGATATGTTCTTAAGAGTCTAAACTTTAAACATATGGAAAAAAAATCTAATTTTTCAAAATTCTAGAGTAGAATACCCCCTTAACATAATTGAGTTGCAAGCTATTTTATCTTTTAAGTTGGATCAAACGGAATACAACGTGCGAAAGTTTACTAAAATCGGTTCAGAAGTTAAAGCATTTACCACAGACAAAAAGTGACAAGTAAAACCTATAAACTGCCATTACTAATCACTAAATCAAAATAAAGAGCTGAAATTTTTCTAACATCTGGATTTTCGAATATACGGCTGACTTTACTCCATATGATTGGTGATGGTATGTACTGTACCTTAATGAAATCGAGGAGCATATAAATATGTAGTATGCGGTACTAGCAAAAATAGATAATATCAGGTGGTATCAACTCCCACATATATTACTACTTGTACATAATATAATGATTTTCGTTTTTCTAACACACCTTATGCCGAATGTCGGTCAGTGTATGAATTATACAAGTATAGCATCCTCTGGTTGACGTTTTCGCCCATTTTGCAAGTTGACTTTCTCGTCATCAGCAATAGACAAGCGGCTTGAACATATCGAAGGAACCGAAAAGCGAAATTATCTAGTGCTACTAATAATCTAGTTGTTAAGTAAAAATGAATGTACCTTGAAATAAACCATCTGATCAAATTTGACCCGGACTTGCCTATTTAAACTATGCATGAAAACCTAATTATTAAACTATTTTTCCAACTTTTTCTATGCTAAACTCGAATCAAAATTACGAGTGGAGGTCGTAAAATAGATGCTTGACAGCGTAGCTGAAGATCCTAAATTCATCAAACATATTACTAGTGGTGACGAGACGTGTATTTGTAAAGTTGACGTCGAAACTGTCCAACGAAAACGTGAGAAAACCGAAAACAAGAAAAAACGTTAACTTCGGCTGCACCGAAGCTAATATACCCTTCGCAGGAGTATTTCTTTTAGTAACTATGTATGTGTTCAGTTTGTATGGAAGCTATATGCTATAGTAATCCCATCTGAACAATTTCTTCCGATATTACATTGTTACCTTAGAAAATATTCTATACCAAATTTGGTGAAGACACATTGTCAAATGTGAAAGTTTTCCATACAAGAACTTGATTCCGATCGTTCAGTTTATATGGCAGCTATATGTTGTAGTGGTCCGATATCGGCCGTTCCGACAAATGAACAGCTTCTTGAAGAGAAAATGACGTTTGCAAAATTTCAAAAGGATATCTTAAAAACTGAGGGACTAGTTCGTATATATACAGACGGACGGACAGACGGACGGACATGGTTAAATCGACTCAGCTCAACATACTGATCATTTATATATATACTTTATAGGGTCTCCGACGCTTCTTTCTGGGTGTTACAAACTTCGTGACAAACTTAATATACCCTGTTCAGGGTATAAAAAACATAATTCGTTGAAGGCACTGAAGGCCATTCCAGCCTAGGCTTACAAATATAAGGGAAATTGGACTAAGTCTTGGCATGCATTGGCTTAGGAGCTTACTTCGAAGACGAAAATAAAGACTGGTATACAAATATGTACGTCATAATTAATTTATTTTTGGTTAGTTCAGGTTAAATTCGTATACTTCGCGTATATATCCATATACAATTGGATTCGTTCATACTGCTAAATTATTGTGTGGCACCAACACTTTTACCTATAAACAGTTTAAAATGGTGTTCTAAAAAAGCCTAAGAACTGATTTCATGAAATCAGTTAAGCCAAATCGATATCAAATTTTTTACAGTGTTTTCAAATTCACTACTATTTTAAACACAATAATCTTGATTTAAAAGAATCATATTATACTATATGTATTGTTTTATTTATGCATATCTAGACTTTGATTTTAGCTAAAATTATATACTTATTAAATTATAATACAAATTAATTCAAATATATTTAATTCGATATACATATTTAGAATTTCATAAGCTGTGATACGTATCACAGTTAATCTGCTAAAAAATTTAGGACAGCATTCAACATGAAACATTTTTGTTGCAATTTCATTGCTTTGATGAACAAATGGCAAGAATGGAATTTGCGATAAAAATTTATCTCATACCTACACACATTATATTGGGCTTGTAACTGCAAAAGCAAAACGTAGTGCTCGTAATACCTACATACCGCTCATACACAAATAAACTAAATAAAGGGGGCTTGTAATATTTACTAAATGTGACACGATTATGTCGGTCTGGGGCAATGCCATGAGCAGTATCAATTTCAAGTACAACAATAACACCAAACTCACTGTGTTGACTATCATGCCCTCCGCACAAAGTGCACAAACAATCGACTACAAACTTCCTTCCCGGCAATCTGGTGCAATTTTGTTGGCAGCAACAAGCAACAATAAACTTGAGTTGGCTAATCTGTGAGTAGAAGAGATGCTAAAACCAACAATGGCGATGAATTCACCGTAGGCTAGCACATACATACATATGTATGGATTGTGTACACATTCATATACTCTTATGTATTTATGTACATACGTATGTATGGACGAGTATAAATAAGCACTAACAATATTCGGAAATTTCGAACAGACAATGACGGTTTCAATTTAAAGTATCTGAAATAGCAATACTCGTATTGGTGCATGCACATCAACGTAAAAAGGGTTTCTGATTTTGTATATTATGTGTGAAAACCGATGTAAAGTTTTGACTAAATCTGACTCGACTTAGCGGTTATATTGTCTCACTATAAAAATACTCACGGCGAGGTATCCACACAAAGAAACTTCAAGTATAATCTTTTAACTAAATTAATAACGAGAAACCTCATCATGTACTGCCCAGCAGCTTAAGGTTGTTTTATACTTGTAATTCACATTAAAATGAGTCAGACTAAGCCTCAATTCTACTACATGTTTGACTTACCGATAAATTTAATTCCACTTTATTATGCCCTGAACAGGGTAGTTTAAGTTTGTTATGAAGTTTTTTATCCAGAAGAATAAATGGGGGTACTGTATATATGTACATATATATACATATGTGTATATAAATGATCAGAGTAACAGGTTGAGCCAATTTAGCCATATCCAGTACATACGTGAACTAGTCGTTCAGTTTTTGAGATATAGATCTGAAATTTTGGACATAAATTCTTTTTCCCTATGCTTTTTTTATTTCTCGGAACAGCCAATATCGGACCACTATAGGATACAACTGTCATACAAACTGATCGATCAAAATCAAGAAAAATATATTTATAAAACCTCTTTTTTATTTATTAAGAAACCGTAATTAGACTTTAAGGTTGTTTTAGAGTATTATATTTTCGGTGTAGCCGTAGTTAACGTTTTTTTGTTTTTATTCCAAATTCAAATGCACACAATATACAAGGTGCGTTCCAAAGTAAACAGGACTTAAAAAAAATACAGAACAAATGGTTTTTTCGGCAAAATCAATTTATTTTATTCAAAATAGTCTCCTTCAGCTTCAATACAGCATTTCTTGCACGGTGCAAGAGCATGTCGAACGAGTGTTTTAGCTCGTTGGCCGGTATGGCCGCCAGTATGCCGGTGCAAGGTCTTTTGAATGGCCTCTACGTCTGCATAACGCTTCTCTTTAATTGGCAAATTCATTTTTCTGAAAGGTGCCATATCAGGTGAATACGTGAAGTGGTCAATAGTTAAAATGTGATTTTTGGTCGAATAATCGTCCTTCGAATGTGAGATTCTGAGCAATTTTTGGTCGTCAGTCAATTTGTGCGGAACACACCTTTTGTAAACACAAATGTTTGGTCAAAATGCGATAAATCGAAGGTTTCCATGAATTTCAATGATGATTTCGGCTAATTTTTGATGAATTCATGCACAGTTCCGATGAAATTTTCGGTGATCACGGATTTTGATTGGCCCACATGTTGATCGTCATTTATGTCCTCACGATCACTTTGAAAACGTTGAAGCCACTCGTGCACTCTGCTACGGGATAGGCAATCTTCGCTATAAACTTGTTTCATCAATTGAAACGTTTCCGTAAAAGTTTTACCAATTTTAAACACAAAATTTAATGTTGGCTCTTTGTTCGAAGCTCATTTTCGCACCGATACACAAACATACTAACACTTAAAACGCAATAACTTCACTTCCAATCAATGTCATGAAATTCTCATTGGACAATCATTAAAAATAACAGATTCTAACGCACAAGTTGACATATAAATGGCGCCACTAGGGGGCTAGATTCAAAAAGTCCTGTTTACTTTGGAACGCACCTTGTATGTATGTTATTAATAAGGGTGATGGCGTATTTGGATTGGATTGGATCAGTGGCGTAGCTACAACTTCGGGCGCCCGGGCCAACGATGTTCTGCCGCCCCCCCTTTATCTATCTACCTACAAGTTTCATGAGGTGGTTCGAACAAAAGTGAATTTTTACAAAATATCTTCGATATTAAGTATATAAAATTTAGGAACTGGTGGTGGAACTTAGGTGTAGCTTCACAAACTCTGAAATTCCAAAATTCTCACAAAACGGTTTTTGAGGAAATTGATAGTAAATTTACAAGGCATCTTATTAAAAAATTTTGACACAATTTGCAGGAATTTTTGCCCGAATTGGAGTTTTTAAATACCATTTTTGAAAATTTGGAGAAATAAAATTATTTGTTACATTCAAAGCATAGGGTAACTATGAGAGTGACACGTCGCTAGACAAAGCTAGAAAAGTGCATCTTTAAGTTCTATCACTATTTTTAAGAAAGATATAAGCCAAAAGATATAAGACAAATTCAAAGACTGAAGAGTATTCGACTAAAAATTTATATTTTTCATTGTTATTCAGATTATTACATTGTGAGTGTACAACTCATTATCTTTTATAATAAATTTTGTAAACAAATTTGTGGAAGTATTTTTCTGAATATTAAAAAACAGCGAAGATCGTTTTGCCGCCCCCCAAGACGTTGCGCCCGGGGCGACGGCCCCCTTCGTAAAAAAATAAAGTTTCTTGGCGTAAAAACAGCAAAGTAAGAATATGTACCTAACATTTAAAATTTGAACATCGTTAAACTGAATTATTATTAAAACCCTCTTCAAAAAATCTACGCTACATTACTTCATACAGTGAACTATTCCAAATATATTTATAAAGATTTTTACTTAATTTTATTTATTTAAATTTTTTTTGGATGTTTTGGATTTCCATGTAATCTATATGGCAAATGAAAAGCCAGGAAGCGGCATCCTTTAAAGGGGAAAGGTGGATTTCAGAGGTTCGAAAAAAGGGTATGCTAACAGCAGATCACATATTTAAACAGTATTTCGTGAAAATATTATTTAAAAATTCCGAAAACACAGCCGTTGGTACCTCTTATTTCTTGTGTGCGAAATTTTAACAAAATCTCTTTATAAATTTTCTAAAATTAGTATCCACTGACTTAAAACATTAAGCTGCGAGATTAACTCGACATATGTACCTGCAAAGCGCTACAATGACGTATATCACTTATAATTTTACTCGAACCGATTTGATATTGTAACAGAATATTTAAAACATCTCGTGTAGTGCTATTTAATAAGACAAAAAATTGATATTTGAAATCTATCAAACCCCTTATAGTTAGACCAAGAAGTAAGATGAATCCTATTGGAAACGAGTAACAATTTATCTCGATTTCTTGTAAAACTACGAGTCCTATAAAAAGTTTGTATGACAATATTGTAGGTAAAGAAAAGATCTGTGGCTTTTGCATGAAGCCTTTTCGCATAATCAAATATTAAATTTTTTGAGTTTTTTATTTAAACCATCTTTTCCACCAGTTTCATCTCAAAACTATAGAAAAGGGATGCTTTGATGCTATTCCGCTTTTATTCAAAGTTTATTTTCATTTTGTTTATTGAAACTTAAAAGCTTGTAAGTATGGTGTGCATATGTGGAGGGTGATTTATTTAACTACAATATATGTGAGAGAATATTGAGATCTTTAAAAGAGTTCATGACCGTTCACAAATGTTCCACATGATACTTTACAATTAAAGCCAGGCAAAGCTTATGCCGCCCCTTCCATTGCTGGCCCTGCAAATATCGCAGCTTCGATATCCGAGAATTTTGCATTGTGCTGCCTTAACTGCTGCTTCCGTATGGGGCCTTGGTGATATCACATACGCATGCGCTTCCTTTACTCGTGTATCCACACATTCACACTTTTATGTGTGTGTGTGTGTACACACACAGTTTTCACTTCACTAACTTTAAAGCGCATACGGTGCACTGCAGCCGGTGCCTGTGTGGACGGACAGTACGGAAGAGCGGAAATTCCAATTTAGCCATTGGCGATAGCAAATTCAACTATAACAATAGCAAAAACCACTAAGGCAACAATGGCAGCAGCTGCTATTTTGGTTTTGTTGACACTTTTGTTGTTGTTGTTGTGCTTGAATTATTGCAGCCCATGTATGTGTGTAGAATGTGCATAAATGGTCCACCAACTGCGTGGTTCGCACTCTCGTGCTGTGTTATCACTATTTTGATGCAATGTGGACTGGATGCACGTTGTTGCGTTGGGGCCCTGCTGCTTGACGACGTACGGGTAGGTGGTTGAGTGTGTGGATGTGTGACTATATGTTGTGATGTAAACATTTTAATTGGTGACCGTATTCCCATATCCATTCCAACTTGCAAATGCAATTTATTCGACTGTTGGATATTTCAATCCATCTGAGTGCTCTCTGGGACGATAAAATGATTTTGAAGCGTACATATGTATGTATGTATGTATGAGAAAAAAGTTCGTACATACACACATACACATATAAATGCGCTTTATGAATATTAATCTACCTGCCGGTGCTATAGTGATAGCAGAAATATATACTTTTGGAACCTAAGTGGGCTACAGTCTACTAGCGAATAAATTTCAAAAGAAAAAAAATTAAACAATTGCGTTTGATATTTCATTTTGTTTTGGTTTAAGGATTCATAATTTGTTCCTTTCGGAAAAGTTTGTACGGCGTACAAGGACATATCGAGGTACAATTCCAGGAATGTTTAATGATTGATGGTTATAAAATTTGGAACTTATTTTGTGCAACTTAAGAGAATGCAAGTAAGTAGACATATTGAACTTTAAGCGGAAGAAACTTCAACTTGATGCGAATTAAAATAGGCAAACAGCAACGATTTTTTTTTGAAGATTTCCAAAAAAAAGTGACGATAGAAGCGTCCATTTTTATTCATCGAGGAATGAGTCGATGCAAGTATGTATCGAACAAAAACGAATTGACAGCAGATTTCCAAAACAAATTATAAAATAATTTTATTTTAATTTTAGTAAAAATTTTTGTTGTTTACGAACTGTAACACAGTAATATGTATGTATATGTTTTATACCATTAGAAAGTATGGACTTCCACGAACATACATATGTGAATCCTACCGACTTCTTAGGAAACTTTGATATTTTGAAAAAGGTTTTTTCGATATTATGTCAATATAAGGAGAACTAAAAAATATTTTAAATAAATATTCGAACATAAAAATATAATTTTACACCAAATTTCATGGAAGAAAACAAATGTTTGTAAAAGAGAAAAATGAAATATCAAAAAACTGGGTTATGTGAATTTTTCACATAAATTTTGAGATTATGTGAAAAAAGTCTATACAAAAGTTATAGATTTTTTCATTATCTTCAACATTGCCATTCAACTTTTTTCTATAGGACTCGTAGTTTCGCCGGAAATTGAGATAAATCACTCCTAGCACATAAAAAATTCAGCCACGCCTCTCCCCTTCCTTTTCCCGATCTCAGATTGCCCGTCAATTTTTTTTGTCAGTTATTTTATCTTTTGTTCCCAATGGGTTTCTATGAATTTCTTTTTTTAATCATTTTAAAAGGCTTCTGCATAAATCTATATACCATATCCTTGTGAATAATTTTTCTTTTATTTAATTGTTTGTGATTAGAAAAATTATACGAGCACTGTTTTTCTATTCTTTTACACACAGAAACACTGGTGTATATACTTTTTAACATTATTATTTGGTTTGAATCTGTGTCAAGATCAATAAAATCTTCGTGCAGATATTGATCTAAACGCTGCACATAATGCTCCGAGTTCATTTAGGAAGAAATGAAACATTTGAATTAGTTTTTCTATATTTTAAGCCTTCCCTCTCTATACTCTAAAGCAAGGATAAAAAATTTTTGTTTGTGGCGCGCTTTCACCAGACGCCAAAGTTGGTTTTTAAGTAGTAGTATTATGGGTATGGCTTCTCTCTCATGTATATATAATAATAACGGCGAATACCGAATTCTTATCGATTATTCATTACATCACATTAGCCTACACCCCCATTTATACAAATACGAGTAAATAAAGGCCCATTTATATACAACTTTCCTTGCTTTGCGTGAAAGTTCATACTGAAGCAACGAAATGCAGCAAACAAAGGATATGCCACAATGAACGCTTTACTTCCAGTGTTTCTCTGTAATAAAAAAGGCGATTGTTGCTGGACAAAGCGTATAAAGATGAGAGTTGCCCAACATTGTCTTTGCCGTCTCGTTGAAAACTTTCTATGTGTCTGACGCAAAGCGAAGCCAAAGTTCTATGTGAATTGACCATAAGAATTTTTTATACTCTCGCAACCAGTTGCTTCTGAGCATTATAGTTTTGTTCACCTAACGGTTGTACGTATCACCTAAAACTAAACGAGATAGATATAAGGTTATATATACATAAATTATCAGGTTGGCGAGAGAAATTGAAATCCGGTTGACTGCCTGTCTGTTCGTCCGTGCAAGCTGTAACTTGAGTAAAAATTTAGACATCATGATGAAACTTGGTATGCAGGTTCCTTAGTACAAAAAAATTTGAGTTCGTAGATGCCGTGCGAACAAATCGCCATTAACCGAAAACCTATAAAGTGCCATTACTAAAATTCGCTCAGCACGAATATTGCAAGAACTCCTAACGATAGTTTGAAAATGGAAAAAATTCGGATGGAAATCCCGTTCTTTCCCCATTTAACGGTACTGTTCAAAACTACTACTACAAAATCGCGAAAAATCGATAATTAAATGCGCCAGAAACATAAAAATTTTCCGCCGGGATAGCATGATAAGGCTTTATAGGAACCGTGGTAAAAATTGGACGATGGGCGTGGCGCCGCCTACTTTTTGGTGAAATTCCAAATCTCGGGACCCTACCAACCGATTTTAATAAAATTTGGAATCTGGCATTCTTTTCACATTCCTATGTTACGTTGTCAAAATTAGCGAAATCGGACAATAACCACGCCTACTTCACATATAGCACAATTTTAAATTCCACTTGATTCTTTTAGTTTCCAGTACAGAAATCAAGAAGCAACTAATATAATGGGGTTCAACTTTGCACAAATAATTCCTTCAGGGTGTGCCACTTTATGACAAAAAATTGTTCAAAATATCGGTCAATGTGTGATATATGCAATACAAATTCAGACTAAATCCTTTTCCTGCAGTAGTAATTCTGTGTATCCAAAATGGGTGGAATCGGGTCAATACTTCCCTGAGCCCCCATATACTTAATATGAAGATTTTCGAACTTCCTGGTGAATTTATGCTGGATGTATGGGCTAATATTTGAGTTATCTCAATGAAAATTTTATAACGAATTTGACTCATAACACTATATGTATCTTTGTAAAATGAATACAATTGGGCGAAAACTTCACCTAGCCTAAATATGACCATTACCTGGATATTTGAACATCCGAATACATATGTACATATATACATAGGTCAGTTTATAAGGTATATATGGTGTATGCACTTGTATATATAAAATTGCTTAGATTCCGATCCTCTGGTTGACTTTTTACATCGTAAGGTATGTATTTCCCTGGCTTTGATTCCAGCAAGTTGAAAGAGTATAAAATGTGCGGTTGCATCCGAACTTAGCCCTTTCTTACTTGTTGTATTTTGTTTAGTTGGATTCAGTGTGCGCACACAAACTTTCCAAATAAAATATGCTAATTTCCGCTGGTGTGCACTTGCAAAAGCTTTTGATTTACATTATGTAATTGAATGCAATTCAATTTACGACGTGTTTGCTTTTTAATCCCCACTTTAATTCCATTTGCATATTTATCATTTAATATTAAATGTAGAAATATCATCTGAGGTACGAGAATTAGAAGGAAATTTATTGAAATCGAAATATTTTTATACTGTCACGACAATAAAATATACTTAATAGATATGTTCACTTAACGTTAAAGATCTGAATTATAAGATGTATTGAAGAAGCATTCTATCTGTCCACGCATCCACGCCCCCGAGACTCTCTTCCTGGAAAACAACAAATAAACATTAAGTACGAATGAAAGGAATGAAAATGTAATCCAAGAAGCTATACCCACGATCATTTCAAATAATGTTATATAAAAGGTAAAAACGTAAGTGTTAAAATTAATCCACCTCTTAAAATAAAAATCTCATACCAATGCTAGATACTAATTTTTACTCATAATTTTTACTTAATGTTGTATTCCAATGCTGATCACTTCCAAGTAGACCTAATCTCAAACACGCTTCCCGATCAGTCTCGCATTCATTCTCATTGATAGTTTTTAAAGCTTTAAATGAAGTTTGGCCTTTAATTGTATGCAATTACAATCTTAGTACTAGCACACGTAAGTCATAGCATCTTGGGCGTACTCGTTCATATGACGAGGACTGCAGGTGTACGAACATAGCTGGCAAAATCACAAATTGGCCAATATTTGCCGCATTTCCATCATTATTAATCGCATCACGTTAGTGAATATATTCCTGGGCGCGTAGCTTTCGTTGATTCAACCGAATAAAGAGAAGACGTTCACTTTCAATTTTTGCGTACATGTCGACCACAAATTAAGGTAATAGTACGCGGCATTTTAACAAATGATTAAATTCATTTCGTCGGATCATAAGGCGTTAGTCATAAAAGTTCATGCAAGAAACTTTTTTTGTTGACTCATTATTTAAATTCATCTTCGCCACGTGGAAAAATAACTGATTACTGTAATACATCATATGATCGGTGCGTTTCCGCAACGCGTCGAAGGATGATGATATCGCGTCGCTCGAATTCTGTTACGACCATAACGTAATCCATAACCATAACCACTGCAACGTTGTCTTTTACCGGTGCATTAAATCGCCGCCTATGCTCCCCGAGTGGTGTTTTGTCTGCCCTGGTCTAGAGCTATTTTGAATGAGCGTATGATGCTGTTACGTTCATGAAACCTAGTTTGAAGTTCTAAGACGATTTCTCGTCTCACTTCAGTACTGAATGCCCAACGCCGATCAGCTTCATTACCGGTGAAATAAATTTGTAAAAACTTGGGATCTTCATCTTGAACTGGGTGCATCCAATTCTGTGGTAAATTTCACCTTGCACTTTAAAAGTGGGAATGTAACCGGCATTGTTCACTATGTTGGTTGCTCCAAAGGACGTCATTTTCAAGCATGAATTCACTTTCGGATGTTTTTAAAAAATTGTTTGGAAGTTGAAGTGCGCTTAGAAATATAACTTAGAATTGGCTCAGGTGGCTTCATTAATGGTGACAAAACAACTTTACCGTTCGAACAGCACATTCCAGGGGATTCTTTAGAGAACTTCAAAGCACCACAATGTGTACAAATTTGTTCTTTGCACCGATCACTACGTCCTTGTGATTTCTGTAATCATCATCTTTATGGTAGTTGAACGTCGCAGGATTTAAATCCATTTTTTTTTCGTAATTGAGCTATTCGGGTGGCATCACAAAGGACTAATTTGTTAGTCTACGTGGGATCTTTGATCAGCCATCTTACCTAACTTCACCTAACCTAACCAAACCTATTCGGTTACGATAGACATCAAGTCTTTGCGTAAGTTTTTGGATTGTCTCGGTAGCTCGCGATGAAGATTTTGTTTTCACTATCTTGTTGAGGCCGTGATTCATGCTCTTCTTTAGTTTCTATATTTCTTCTTGTAGATATTTTGTTACGATTTTTCTCAAGGCGTAACTCACGTTCATCAGCTGTTTTATTTGCTCGTTTTTCCTTAACATTCTTTTGATTTGGAGGTTTTTTACCAATACTTGTTTATTTTTTGGTGCCATTTTTTATTTATTACAATGATTATGTGAAGAAACATGATTGGTGAAGAAAAATACATTTTCCGTTGCAACAATCAATTGAAAACGCATCAGTAATTCCTAAAAATCCTTAATTATTTACTTTAATATAGTCCATTGTACTTAAATATGTTTCATATTGACATATGCATATGTATGTATATCCACAACGCATGTGTCAACACAAGTTTTGGTTATAAAACAATAGAATACTATCATAGTAAATATAAACTGTATTTGACAGTTCAAAAAGTGCTCCGATTGTCACCAAACTTACTCGGGATTACTAGTCAGGTCAATCTTAAGATTTCCTGTAAGTTTCATTGAAATTGGTCCAGTCGTTTCGGAGCCTACCCGGAACATACAGACATACTTTCTTTTATATATAATATAGATAGATAGATTCTAGAGTTGTTGTAGAATTTAATAAAAAAAACCGATTTTTTGTAACCCGTAAACCTATGTAACCTCTTAATATTTTCTTACAAAACCAATTCCTATAACCGGGAATGACCGGACACCAACACTATTTAGGTAATATTTCGTTAAATTACCTTTGATAAACGGATAAGATTTCATAAAACAATACATTCAGTTTTTGATTTCCCTTTTTTTTTATTTCTTATTAATTTGTGGAGTTGTACGACAGTTTTTAAAGAATTATACGCAAAATGATCAAAGCAAGAAAAATGACTTGCGCCGCCGTTTAGTTCGTGTTGGCTTAACGGACATTAATGGCATTGGCTCGCATTTACGAGGTTTTCCAATACGGATTATATGACACTCCGCCATGAAATTGGTCAAACCTTTCTTTACACAACTCATTTGCATAGTGTATGGGGGGCATTACGCCCCAAATACCGCATTCGTGTGTGTGGGTTTGTGTTCTAGGTGTCGTTCCGGTCATTTTTAATATGTATGCCAGGATCTGTAATTTTTTTAAATTGAATTCAATAATGTTTACAATTTCATCATTGAAAGATATACACAAGAACAACGTTTACAAATTATTCAATTTTATTATCAAAATAATATTTCTTCAATTGCAAATTGACAGTTTGGTGTGATTTTTGGTCTGGTGGAAACATCAGTCTGTACTTTATTCGAAATGAATCTGGTGACACCGTTATTGTCAATAGAGAGTGGTATAGAACGATGATAACTAACTTTTTATGGCCACAGTTGGAAGAAGTTGATCCAGACAACATCTGGCTCCAACAAGACGAGGCTTCGAGCCACACAGCAGTTTGGAGTTTCCATTATTTTCAGAAATTGTGATATTAAATGGTCTCCAAGAAGTTGTGATTTAACATCATTAAACTACTTTTTGTGGTGATATTTACTGGTTTTCAGCAATAAACTAGACTTTAGAAGATAAATTGAATGGCATACGATTTGATTTAGTGGAAAAAGTACTCGAAAATTGGGTCGATGAATCTTGTTCCTCTTAGTCATAGAGAAGTCATAGAGGCCATTTGAATGATGTTATGTACAGAATTTAATTGTATCGATTTTACTTCACATAAAATAAAAAAAACATTTGAATTCCATTAACGATTGCCGCCAGGTCTAATTACTGGTAGAACATTAGCATCAAGCTTGCAGTGCACTACATGGTGCTCATTTGTTACTGTTAATTATTTACATATATTTGCGAAGCATAAATTTTTATGTCGAACTTCAGCACGCGCAAAAAATTAGTCACAAGCTTGCTCCTAACCCATTTAACGGCACTCGTTCGAATATGTACAACTCGTGAAATTTACGACTTTCGAAATAAATAATGACAATCGAGCGAAAACAAATAAAAAGTGGCATTCAAAATAAGATCAATTTAATTTGTAACGCATTTGACTTTAGTAGATTAGCGTAGTCCGGTGGTCATGCCATTTTAATGGTTATCCAAACGTCACGACTATTTGCAACTGCAAAAACTCGCGTGTGCCCGGCCGTTTTCAAGAAAAGCTGCAAAACTATTTCTTCCGAGAGCGGCGACGTAGACGTGTTGTTATATATGTATGTGTGTGTAACATGCCCTGTAATGCTAGAACGAACTCGGTTGCATGTGTGCGTATGAACATATGCATATGTATGTATTACTCTATGGTAAACTCTTAGGATTTACCTGAACATGAACATGCATATGGGGTATTCCATACCAAATCGACCACTTTTCAACCCGACCCCTTTAGATTTTGCTGAAACTTATCCATCCTTTTCTACCCTTTGAAAAACATTTTTGGGAATTTTTTCAAAATTGTTTGTCCAACTTTAAAAAAGTTATGAATTTTTCAAAAAAATGGCTTTTTAATTTTCAAATAGCCATAACTTTTGTAGAAATTGACTTTTGGGGACCTTTTTTTTTAAATTTTTGCTTTTGAATGAACTTTTCGAAAATATATACGAAAAAAATGTAACACGATCATTTATATAAAATAATCGGTTTCTTTTTAAGTAAAATTGTCATTTTTTTTAAGTTCGCCATATTTTTAATTTATTTTTTTTTTCCCTCGAAAGAAACTTCAATTAATTTGACAACTATCCCTGCTAATCTCGGAGTGTGCCGATTTTTTTTTATTTTTTTTTTTCATTTTTGAAAATTTGACAATTCTTTTCAAAATAAATTTTTTTGGAAGTTCGCCACTTTTTTTTCCTCAAAAAAAACTTCAATTAATTTGACATTGTATTTGTTACACATTTTTTGGGGTAAGGGAGCGGACAATGCATTTTAGTTCATCGATGTTGTTGACACAGCAACGGTATATGCCACTTGAAGATCCCTATTGTTGTAGTCTTAAACAATAAACACTTTTTTCCTACTCTTGTAAAAAGTTGCTACAGAGTATTATAGTTTTGTTAACCTAACGGTTGTAAGTATCAACTAAAAGTAATCTTGATAGAGATAGGGTTATATATGTATATATAAATGATCAGAATAGCGAGAAAAGTTGAAATCCGGTTGACTGACTGTCTGTCCGTCCGTCTGTCCGTCCGTCCGTCCGTCCGTCCGTGCAAGATGTAACTTGAGTAAAAATTGAGATATCTTGATGAATCTTGGTATGTAGGTCCTTAGTACAAAAAAAAAATTCGAGTTCGCAGATGGGCGTAATCGGACTATTGTCACTCCCATATTTTTTTTTTTGAAAAAATGGGCTTGGCCCCGTTCTCTAATAAGTTTAATGTATATATCCCTTAAACTACTAAAGCTACAACAACCAAACTCGTACAACACGAATATCACAAGAGTTTCTATCGACAGTATGAAAATGGATGATAACGGATAAAAAGCCCCATATAACGCTATTATTCAAAACTACTAAAAGCGCGATAAATCAATAACTAAATGCGTCCGACAATGGTATGCTGTATGTCAAAACTGTTGGTTCGGACCAATATTGCCCTTAGTCTTCATATAACTAATATAAAGATAATCGAACTTCCGGGTGCCTTTGTACCACATATATCGGCCAATTTGTAAGTTATCTCAATGGAAATTACAGAGCAGTTTCACTCATAACATTATATCTTTGTGCCTAAAATAGATACAATTGGGCGAAAACTTGGCTTATCTTATGACTATGTAACAAATATCAAAAGGTTGACGTTTTACATCTTACGACAAACTCCACATAAGTACATATGTACAAAGCCGATATCTATGCACATATAGAAATGCATGTACATACATAAGTCCATGCCTCTGATTTGTACATATGTAAATAAGGTTTGTACATATACAAGTATACCCACATATGTATCATTCAGTAACTATGTAGTTACGAAGTTAGAACAATTAAAATCAGCAAAAGCAATGATGAATGTGCTCGACTCTCGATATGCAAAGATCGAACGATTGAGTGTAATGGGAGCATGTTTAGAGATTGAAGTTCCGGTAAACCGTTTGACAGTGGCATTGTTGCTGGGAGATCAGACATTAAGACTGCCAACATTTTATTGCATTAGTCGGAACAGTCGGCTGGTTATTGGGATGCTTTGTTGTTTTCGTTGGAGCTGTGTGGAGTCAGATGCAGTAGAACACCCTCTACAAGTCGTGTACCGGCTTATTCGCTCATTTACTGGTCACGAACTTCTAGTTGCCTTGGCAAACCGGCAGCACTGGCAAGGCAAACGGCACGTCATTACGGACTTTGATTTTATTCTAAACGTTTTACCTTCGTATTCGTACTGCACTCAAAGGCAGACCGTGGAAGGCCAGTGGACAATGTCAGTCTAATGTGTCAATACTGCACTGAACGAAGCAGATACTTTTACAGTTTAAATTAAGTTTGACATGTCATAAATTTATCGATGGAGTCATCAAAGAACCATTTGGAAGTTCATGCAAATGTGTGCATGCACATATTATACATAAATCCACATGCATAAAAATATGTATGTATGTTTTCATTTCCGACAGCTTTGGCATACATTTCGAGTTGCATGTATGTAAGTACTATACTTATTTGCGTCGGCGAAACTATCCACGATTGGAGTTTTGCTTTACCTTATCTACATAAATATTACTTTATAATAATATACTAAGCAAAAAAGTGTGTGTACAAGGTAACAATAACAAATAAGGAAGGGCTATGTTAGCGTGCAACCGAACATGTTATACTCTTGCAACTTGCAAGAATCAAATTCCTACCTTAAGGTGTAAAACGTCAACCAGAGGATCGGAATACAAGGTACGTTCCAAAAAACAAAAGAACAAATGATTTTTGTGGCAAAATCCATTCATTTTATTCAAAATAGTCTCCTTCAGTTTCAATACAGCTTTTTACACGGTCCAAGACCATGTCGAACGAGTGTTTTAGCTCGTTGGCCGGTATGGCCGCCAGTATGCCGGTGCAAGCCTTTTGAATGGCCTCTACGTCTGCATAACGCTTTCCTTTCATGGCCAAATACATTTTTCCGAAAAGGAAGAAGTCCCACGGTGCGATATCAAATGAATACGGGGAGTGGTTAGTGGTTAAAATGTGATTTTTGGTCGAATAATCGGTCACAAGCGTCGATCGATGAGACGCCGCATTTTCATGCAACAAACGTCGTCCGTCAATTTGTGCGGAACAAACCGTGCACACACCTTTCGTAAGCCCAAATGTTCGGTCAAAATGTGATAAATCGATGTTTTGGAGATGTTCAATTCCATTTCCATGAATTTCAATGATGATTTTGGCTGATTTTTGATGAATTCATGCACAGTTTCGATGGAATTTCCGGTGATCACCGATTTTGATTGGCGCACATGTTGATCGCCATTTATGACCTCACGACCACTTTGAAAACGTTGAAGCCACTCTTGCACTCTGCTACGGGATAGGCAATCTTCGCCATAAACTTGTTTCATCAATGGAAACGTTTCGGTAAAAGTTTTACCAATTTTAAAACAAAATGTAATGTTGGTTCTTTGTTCGAAGCTCATTTTCGCACCGATAACACAAACATACTGACACTTAAAACGCAATAACTTCACTTCCAATCGATGAAATGTCATAAATTCTCACTGGACAATCGATAAAAATAGCAGATTCTAACGCACAAGGCGCCACCAGGGGGCGCTAGATTAAAAAAGTCATGTTTACTTTGGAACGCATTTTGTGCAAGCAATTATATATATATATATAATATATAATTATATATACATATATGTATGTATATACTCATACACTGACCAAAATATTCGATATAAGGGGGTATTCTACTCTAGAATTTTGAAAAATTCGATTTTTTTTCATATATTTAAAGTTTAGACCCTTAAGAACATATCCTCCAAAGGATATTTAAAAATTAAAATTATTTTAAGAGCTACATTTACTTTAGTAATTTTGATTTCTTGACTAGAATACCCCCATAAGGTACGTTACATATACATACATATGTATATGCGGTACCTATATGGCAGTTGGGGGCAGTATCGACCTGATTTTAGCCAATACATACTACATACTATTAACATGTCACATTCTAATAAAATGTTCCTTGAGATTCAGATAGGTACTTACCATGCCATCACCAATCATATGGAGTAAAGTCACCCGGATGTTATATATTTGTAATATTAGGGCTAGAACAAGTTTTAGCTTAGGAAGTTCTATAATCGTTGCATTAAGTATATGAGAGTTAAGGAAATTGTGGAACCGATTCAACCCAGTTTTGACATACAGAATACCATTGTCTGGAAAGGATTTTAAATTTTCAATTATATATATAACTTACACATTGACCAATATTTGCGGTAAAAAGTCAACTATAGGTGCAGGGGTATATTTGCTATCTGGAGGCTTGAACGTTTTTTTTTTTTGTGTTTGTATTTAATACATAATTTGGATATTTATATTAATTGCGTCTTTATTTGTAAACTGGAAAGGTAAGAATCAAATGAAATTTAAAATTGTGTGACATGGGAATGTGAGAAGAATGTCCCGTACCAAAATTTGGTTTTGATCAGTCCAGCAAAGTGAGCGGTTTCAATCTTATTGTCCAATTGTCCCCGACTCCTATAAAGCCTTCTCATAACATCTCGGGTGTAAAATTTATGTCTCTTTTAGTAGTTATTAACAGTCCCGTTATGTGCCGAGTGGACGGGGTTATTATCCGATTTCATCCAGTTATAATGTGTGCCGATAGGAGCTCTTAATTGATTTTTTTAATTTGGTGCACAGTAATAGCATACTACCTATTATACTCTGTAGCAACATGTTACAAGAAATTATAATTTTTATAAAATTCAATTTATTAGATGTGCTTTATTATTAATCATAAATTCAGTTGAAGTTCCCTAACTCGAATCGGCATAATGCAAAAAACTTCGAGTTATGGAAGGAACGAAACATACTCATACAGACGAATAGAAAATCTATTAGAAAAAGCAACAACTGCGAACAAGTACATAAGTAGAGCAAATATATTCTTCTTAAGTTGACTAGGAAGTCCGATATCTCTTATGTTTGAAAATTGAAGCTACGGTCTTTAGCGAAGATTAGAAAAGATTGGAAATTTTTGTAGAAGAGACTTAAGTGCGTTCCGCGTGGAGTTTATTCTTGAGCTTAGGCTTTGAAATAATTGTGCGTTGGCGGATTCCAGGGAATCCCTTACGTGCTAATTAGAATTCATAACTGGTGATTGTGGTGGTGTTCGAAGCTACCTGGAATCATTGCAGAGTAACCATGTATGTCTGCTGTATGCTTCAAGTCGTCATCCTGTTTGCCTATTTACTGGATATACGAAGTTTATAACACCTAAAAGCAACCCTATAAAGTACATATGTATATAAATGATCAACATAAGGAGGTGAGCCGATTTAGCCATGTCCGTATGCCTGTCCGTCTCTATACTCGCAAACTCATCCTTCAGTTTTTGAGTTATCAATCTGAAATATTGCTTTGGCTTGCATTATTGCCTATTCTAATCTAATCTGTGGTGCAATCTGCGAAGAAATTGTTTAGTTGTCATACAAACTGACTGATCAAAATTAAGTTCTGGTAAGGAGTAATTTGCATTTTTGAAGGCTAATAAACCTTCGGTGTAACCGAAGTTAACGTCTTTTCTCTGTTTTATAATCATAAGTGAACGGTTGTTATTCAAAGTTTTGCTTAATTTTGATCGCAGTGGACCAAAAAGTTGGACGATTAAATTGAACTTGTGTAATGCAGAAACTAGGACTGAGGTATTACTAAATAAATGTGAAATAATCCTTAGCCTCAACAGCTGCATAAATAGCGTGATAATAATAAAAAATACTTATAATTTGTCAATATGCTACTATGACCTAGCATTATATACATAGCATGCATATATGTATGTATGTTCGTAGCATTCAAGCAATTTGCATAAACCTGGTCTGAATTTTTAATAGTAAGTCTGTTTGGAAAGAACTCGCCCTAATTGGCATGTGTAGATGTTTGTAAAAATCACGGAACTTGGTCTGTGCAAAAGTATACCTTGAGTTATAAATGTTAAAAAGTGATGGTCGTTTCGTCATATCCACACATACATATGAAGTCCTTATTGTAAAGCTGCTTTATTTGTTATTTACTTATGTAATAGATTTGCTAGATATTGAATCTCGCTGCACAAGATTGTTTGTTCGTATTCCCCGTCGCTTAAGATTATATTTATAAAATTCCACAACTTGCAACACCTTTCATTTTATTGAATTTAAAATTACATTTTATTAAATGGATTTGCCGCACCTTACTCGCACCACCTGTTTTGACTTTGAATAAAAGTTTGTATTTTTCCATGGGTGTAAAGCTAACAGCGAAAAAGAAAACTAATAAAATGTGTAATAACAATAAAATAAAATAACAAATTAATGTTCAGAAAATAATATACATTATTTACATCTTGACGGCAAACACCTGGCGTTTTAACTACCGCTTAAATACTAGTCACCAAAAACAGTGTTGCCAACAACAGCGTTAAGAAGAGTTTAAAATGTATACTACAATAAACGGAACATATAAATTTATAATATATATACATACATATAAAGAGAGCTCTTTTCCATTTAATATTGGAAGATGCGCAGTAAATTTTATTAAAATGTTTCACATTTGATAGATGCGTCTGGATATGTTTCCTTTATTTTTCGATCGCCAAATGTATGTAAACTGTTAGTTTTAAGTTTTCTGTAAATATTTTCTTTCATATATGTGACCTGGTCTACGAGAAGGGGGCTTAGGTGTCAAAAAAAAGGAGAACAATTAATGAGATAACGAGAAACTGACGATTATTTTTAACAGCTTTTCCCAGAAAACTAGTTTTCGCACGTTAGCCCACTTTTCGTAGACCAGGTCACATATTATTATAGTCTAAAAGATAGATTTGAACTCTCACTTGAACGTGAGCGTATATACATATAGTATAGCATAATGAATGATAAGGATGGATTAGACCAATAATTGTGGCAAGTTTGGTAGACCTTTCATGAAATTTTTGTTTGGATTTTGGTCCGAGCAATTGCTTTGTGAATTTGTATTTCTTTATAAATATGTTAGTTTTTTTAAGAGAATCTTTTAAGCTTTGAATATTTAATCTGATATTCGGTGGAATTCAACAAATCAAAGGTCATAAGAATCGATCTTGATCGTTGTGTTATTTATGTGGATTTACTAACATACGAGTATGTATATGTAAATACAAATCTACTAACTATATGTATATTATATAATATTTATTGTTATGACCTTTATCTGGCTTTGTAGTAATAACTTCTAAAAACAGTAAATTTAAATATGATGATAACGGATATTATGTATTTCGCTAAGTTACTTTTCAGAATTGATTCAACTTAATGACAGTTCTGTACGCCTTTCTCATTAAAATATAATATATTTTAAGAAAAATTATTGATCGATAATTAGATAACACACTTTGATAATCGTCTCTCCCTAATCTATCAACAACAGAATATGGCAATTGTTAATGGCGTAAAATTGTATTTGCATTTTACGACGGGTCGCTTACAAATTTCCATACCCTAAATAGTCCAAATTGGAAATTTCCGTATTATTTCTCATACGACAAAATTGCACAAAACTGGAACATACATACAAATGTATATGGAAAATGATGCGTAATCGGTCTGTAACAGCACTTGTCGCACATAAAAAAGTTTGTAGTACAAGTACTAAATAGCAAATCCTTTCAGCGAAACAAATTCAATCAGGATGGGGTATTTTAATACTCAGGCGCATATTTTCAATCTTTCCACTCTGCTAGTCACTGCTATATTTATGGTCACTCTGCAATCGAATTGACTAACGGACTCACGATTGATCACATGACTTTTAATATTACTAATATTAATGTATGGAATATATGTATGTATATTTTAATAAATGTATAATATTATCATGACCCAGCTGCTGTTATATTTCACGAATTATGATAGATATGCAAATACGTTTATTAAATAAATATGCAAAAGTCACTTTGCTGCAATTATATCGAACTTTTTTGCCAACTGAACTCGTAATATGCAGTTTTTATGGCAGTTAGTACTTCTTTCCAATTTAAGCTGTTCACATTTTTATACCCTGAACAGGGTATATTAAGTTTGTCACGATGTTTGTAACACCCAGTAAGAAGCGTCGGAGACCCTATAAAGTATATATAGAAATGATCAGTATGTTGAGCTGAGTCGATTTAGCCATGTCCGTCTGTCTGTATATATTCGAACTAGTCCCTCAGTTTTTAAGATATCGTTTTGAAATTTTGCAAGCGTCATTTTCTCTTCAAGAAGCCGCTCATTTGTCGGAACGGCCGATATCGGACCACTATAACATATAGCTGCCATATAAACTGAACGATCGGAATCAAGTTCTTGTATGGAAAACTTTCACATTTGACAATGTATCTTCACCAAATTTGGTACAGATTATTTTCTAAAGCAACAATGTAATCTCCGAAGAAATGGGTCAGATCGGTTAACTATAGCATATAGCTACCATACAAACTGAATGATCGAAATCAAACGCTTATATGGAAAACTTTCACATTTGACAATGTATCTTCACCAAATTTGGTACAGATTATTTTCTAAGGCAACAATGTAATCTCCGAAAAAATTGTTCAGATCGGATTACTATAGCATATAGCTACCATACAAACTGAACACATAATTACTAAAAGAAATGCACCTGTGAAGGGTATATTAGCTTCGGTGCCGCCGAAGTTAACGTTTTTTCTTGTTTAAATTTACACTTTGCAACAACATTGTGTAGGGCTTCTGAATGTTTTACATGCATGCGAGCAGGAGGTCTACCATGTAAAATATACATACATACATACTGCTGAAATTAATACCAATCAAATTCGAATAAAATTATTCAAAAAGAGATCTACACACCACTTAGTAAATTCAATAATTCAATGTGAGAAAATTTGCAATTTCAATAAGATAAAGAGTTATAATTAAAGCAGACCTATGTATTTCTCTCGGCTGCGATAAAGGGATATTATTCATTTATCAGATAGTTGTACCACAATATGTTAATTTTGTTTTATATTTCGAGTAACAGTTAAGATGAGAAAAAATTTGTTACATCAACTTTTTCTCACAACCAACGGTTTTACTATGAATAATAATCAAAATGCTAACTATTTGCTTTTCTCTAAAAATAGACTAATACTAAAATACTTTTGTCTTGCGTAATGTATGTTACGACAACTTTTTTTAAAATAAAATTATTGAAAAGTCTGTTCGTATTTCTAATCAAACTTCAACTTAGTTTTTTATATGTATAATGAACTTTGTGGTTCAAAACCATTTGATGATGGATGTTAAGTTCCTTAGCGATGTCATGGCTGCTTAGGTGACGATCGTGGTCAATATTTTCCATAATTTCATCAACTGTTTCAACGACAGGACGACCAGAGCGAGGTGCACCTTTCACATCGAAATTTCCAGAACGGAAGTGAGCGAACCATTGTTGTGCAACTCGTATACGAACTGATACAGCATTGTCTCCGTAAGCTTCACAAATTTCATTGGTAGCTTGCGTGGCATTCTTACCTTTGTTATGCAAAAATGTCCAAATTACTTGGTTATTTTCGCTCATTTTTGTCCAGATGTAACTTTTTTTCAACTTCCCCGAATTTAATTTTTTTTATTAAATCAAGCTTAACCTCATCTTTCCAACACTATATGGTATGATACAAAGTGATTGGTAGATGATATCTATTGACAAAATTCGGAAAGTCTTTTTCGACTAACCAATATTTAGTTCATATTTACGTTACTTTTGATCACTTCCTGCCAATCAAATAGTTTTCAGAATCAGCTCAAACATTACTTATAAACTAAGCATTTTGTACATACAAGTCTATGTGCGCCTAAAAAAATAAATATTCTGTAAAGGAGGATATCTGCCAGTAGATCTAGAATTTTATAAATATTTGTAATTGATTTTAACATTATCTGAAACCAATTCTTGTTTAAGCGAAATTTCTACCTTCAAAAAACTTTACTTCACTCAGCGGTTATAAATCGGAACCAACAGCAAGCATGTTTTAAGTATGCAAAAGATTCCACGTGACACCCATTTTTGATTCAAATACCATTTTATTTGAAAACATTAATTATACTTGTAGTAGAATTTACTACATGTTATGTAATAGCTTTATGGTTGCTACAAAAATCTATAATTGACTTTTACTCCAGCTAAAATACAGAAAAACTACAACCGTGAGCTAAAATAAAAAAAGATAATAATAATTAAGTAAAATTCTGAATGCTGAGCTGGAGAGCTGTCAAAAGCATGATTTACTAATAATGCTTACTGCTACTACACCGGACAAAAAATTGCTTCGAATTTACTAGCTGAAAGTTGTCTGTGGTCTGTGATAAGCACGAAATATACAAAATTGATTCCCGTTGCTTTGCGCTTTTTTTTAGAAACAAATAAACAGGTGTTGATAATTCCAAAATAAATTAAAATTTACCAATTTGTGAGCCATTTGCATGCCTTGATTGGATAAAGATGTGTACATACATATATACCTAAACATATGTATATGTACATAGGCACATGAGTCATTACGCCAATCGGAAGATTTTGAAGATTTTATGGGAGAATTTACATATTGGTTGTCAAAAAAGTCTTGCGGTATTTTCGCTAGTTGGCGCTGAAAGCGCGTAGTTCTAGTTTTATTCGTCGCATCGGGTCATGCTATACCTTTTTGGAAAGCTCATTTCACGCGCTAACACGTGTTTGATTGATTGTCGTTTCTTTTAAGTCGTTCGTGAGTTATAGCGTCGCAAACATGGAGCAAAATAAAGAGAAAATGCGGCATATTTGACAGTACTACTACGATAAAGGCAAAAATGCATCTCAAGCCGCCAATAAAATTTGTGCAGTTTATGGACCCGTTACAGTTTCCATTGCCACCGCACAACGATGGTTTCAACGTTTTCGTTCTGGTGTAGAGGTGGTCGAAGATGCGCCACGCTCCGGAAGGCCTGTCGTCGAAAATTGCGATAAAATCGCTGAATTGGTCGAAAGAGACCGACATAGTAGCAGCCGTAGCATCGGTCAAGAGCTGGGCATGAGTCATCAAAAATTCATTTCAATTTCAATAAAAAAAAATTCAATAAAAATACCGCAAGACTTTTTTGACAACCCATTACATCAATTATTTTCAGTCAAATTTTCAATGGTGTTGCCAACCCCAAAACTGAAGATTTGACAGATAATTAAACAGCTGAAAATGTTTAAAAAAGAGCCAAAACATTTTGAGACTGTGTTTTTTAGGCTGTTTCGTATTAATTTTGGATTGCTAAAACCGAATTTGATAGTAAAAATTTGCCAACACGTAGAATTAATAAAATGTCTAAAATAGCCGTACGTGATGGATACATTTCGAACTCAAATTCATAATCCTGGCACCTCAGATATCTCACAGACCCTTTAGCACATCAGTTGAAAATTTTTTTTTTCGGATTTGTTGAGCAGTGTTATTAAAAGGAACATTATGTTTGATTTATATATATAATATATATTATAAGACAAACATGTTATGGCCAAAACTGATATGCTGGGCACAAGAAAAAGCCAGTAAGTCAAATCTATGTGAACTCGTTAACAAGCCATAGTTTTACTGACAATTATATGGCTTTCAAATAGCATTTTTGTAATTAGATGAAAGAACATTACCACAAACTCTCCTTTTCCTGGCTTTTGGTAATTATGAAAAATGCATTTTAAATAAATTTAACTTTGGGCAGACGCATACGATATCTATGGTTGATAAGAAGGTTTTAAATGTTATGAATACCATTTTTGTAGCGTAGTGGCTAAACCACAAATAACTGAAGAGGAGAAAAACGTTTCAAAAATTTAATTTTACTCAAATATTTTTTACTATATCCCAAAAAATAGGAGATTCTAGCGACACTTTATGGTCAAAACGCTCCTTTCATTTTACTCTTACCAAATTGTAGCTTGCGTCTTCTAGTTTCGGGATTTTATTCCACGTTCTCAACAGAATTTTCAACTTTCTATGCATGTTTTGGTACAAAATAACTGATTAAAATAGTTTAAAATTATAAATACAATTTGTTACCAATTTTCCGTCTTCTATTAATATTTTTACATCTCTTCAACCGAAATTTCTTTTGACGGGTTGAGTTGATATCGTTAAAATAGAATTTCAAAATTTCAACCAAACTTCCTTCAGTTGGATTGATACCTCAATAGGTGCCACAATTATTAAAAAAAAATATTATAATTAGTAGTACAATAAACAAAGTAAATTATTTAAATATTTTGTTGTTAATTTGAAAAGTTAGACACAACTGTTTTATTGTTGATGGTCATTGCAGTGACCAGATGGGTTTTGATAGGTATCAATTAGAAAAACTGAGCTCCCCACTATCTTCGGGCACAGAAATTGTTTGCGTTAACCTTATTGCCATAAATAAATTTGGCACGATATGCTTCAATTCGTTTGAATAAATTTATTATAAAACGTGCAATGGTGTGCTGTTATGGGCAATTTTTCTGCCAATATCAATCCTCCAATACCTTTTTTTAATTTTTTACAATGTTAAAAAACTAGCTGTGTATGCAAGACCATGCAGCTGATCAATATTAGATAAAAGTCAAAAAGTTTTGGCAACTTCTTTCAACTGATCGTCTTATCTTTCATCGATGGAAGACAATACAGTATCAATAACGGCCAAATACTTGGAAATCAATTATAAAATTTTGCTTAGCATTGCGAATTGGCTCAACTTTCCTTTCATAACAGTTCTTCAAGGGAACTGAAATAAATTTAATTAAAAAAAATATGTAAAGAAAGTTTGTCAAAATGACGCCCTCAAATTCTTAGGCCCTAGGAATTGCCTAATTTGCCTATATTTATATCGATTAGTTTTAGATGATACAAACAACCGTTAGTTGAACCCTGTAGCAACATTTTTCGCGAGAATAAATATAAATAAATTACAAGATTTTTATATTTATGTATATTAACAAAAACTTTACTTTATATAAATACATACATATTTTCGTCGTATATGTACAGTGGCGTAGCTACAACTTCGGGCGCCCGGGGCCAAGGACCGGGACCTACAAGTTTCATGAGGTGGTTCGACTAAAAGTGAATTTTTACAAAATATCTTCGATTTTAAGTATATAAAATTTAGGAACTAGAAGCCACGCAAATTCTGAAGTTCCAAAATTCTCACAATACGGTTTTTGAAGAAATTGATAGTAAATTTACAAGACATCTTATTAAAAGCCATAGAAAAAACCCATTTTCGCCCTATATCTTATACACTTTTGACACAATTTGCAGGAATTTCTGCACGAATTGGAGTTTTTATATACCACTTTTGAAAATTTGGAGAAATAAAAGTATTTGTTACATTCTAAGCATAGGGTAACTGTGAGAGTGACACGTCGCTAGACAAAGCTAGAAAAGTGCATCTTTAAGTTCTATCACTATTTTTAAGAAAGACATAAGCCAAAATATATAAAAAAATTGAAAAACTGAAGAGTATTTGAGTGAAAATTAGTATTTTTCATTGTTATTCTGATGATTACATTGTGAGTGTACAACTCTTTATCTTTTATAATAAATTTTGTAAAAAAATTTGTTGAAGTATTTTTCTGAATATTAAAAAACAGCGAAGATCGTTTTGCCGCCCCCAAGACGTTGCGTCCGGGGCGACGGCCCCCTTCGGCTCCCCCCCACCTCCTAGCTACGCCACTGTATATGTATAATATCATAATAGTCAGCTTTATATGCTGTTGAAAAAACATTTAAATTTCTGTTTTTTATTAATGACAAAATGATACCATAACATCTTACTTAGAATGCCAAAAAATGTTCACCGATTTCAACTCAAAGTTAATTGTGCGAAATTAATTGCATGAAATATTTTAATAAAAAGTTAAATTTCAAAGTAATGTAAAATGGTGAATAGTGTAGTCACTGACAGTTTAAAGTAATTAAATATCTGTGACGACTTAAACATAACATATTAATTATACCCACGTAGTATAATTACGACGGTGCGAAAAAAAACACGCACCTCCATACGTATTATCATTAATTAATGTTGAAAACAATCCAAAAGTCGCACCTGGGAAGAAGTGGATCTGAAGCAAACTACGGATTAAATGAAACACGCTTCGCATAATTTGTTTACTAGTTCAATTTTAAACACATACTCACGCTAATCACTGAGGTGTGGAAAGTAATTTGCTACAGCAGCAATAATTTGACGTTTGCCGTTTTCATATTGACGACTTAATTAATCTTTGGCTGTCAAATTATCAAACATACATACGTTTCTTTACAGACAGCTATAAACACCCATTCAGTTGTACTTATTTATGGTAACATGTTCGAATTAGAAAATAATAGTAGGTATTATCAGGTGGCATAGCTGCCCATAGACTCATGAGCCATAACCACCATAATGCGCCTTAATACGTGATTTAATTGATGACAGGTGTCGAACACGCCATAAAAGCTAGCTATAGCCAATGGGACCGACGAACACATCACGCGTCATGTATGCAAATACAATCGAATTATTATATTAATGACTGTTCCTTGCGGTAATAAATTGTAGACGCTGAGTTTGGTCTGGTTTTTGAAAGCATCCGTAAATAACAGGAAGAATAGTCTTCGTGTTGCTGAAACAGATGTTATAAAAAGCATTTCAACACGTGAAAACATTTTCTTACAAATTATTGACCATTTAAACATTAGTTTCGAGAATTATGGTGCCTTTAGCGTCACAAGCAAATCCATTCAGAATGAACACAAACTGGAAAGCGTCACACACTAGGAAGGCACAACATCTCCATTCGCAGGATAACAGTAGCGCAAAAATTTCTAAAGACATTTTGGTATTATAGCGAGTTTTATGATTGCAAATGTATTTACTTATGCATCTTTGGTTGGCACTCGTAATGCCCTACAAAGTACAGTCAAAGGTGCTTATAGCGAATCTCAATTGGACAAAAGTAAACTTTGCTATACATATAAGAAAATTCGTAATGCAATTGTGTTAAAAGAATGTACAGTTTTATATAAAGTAATACAATAAATGGGATTATTTCCTCCATTTATGTTCAAGTGTTTAGTAGAATTGACTTTCTGTAGAATTGTTTGTGGTTAAGGTTATTACTTTGGTACACTTGCAGTGATATTGAAGTCATGTTAGGAGGAAAATAAGCAGCAAATACCAAGAATGGGGTGTATTAAGTTTCCAACGAAGTCTATAACAGTTAGCAGAAAATATCGCTAACACTATAAAATATATACGAGGGCTGCTATATATATTCTGGCCTAGGGCAACACTAAGTGTTGCCAGGTGCAATCTGACATTTCCATTGGAAAGTTTGACATTTTTTAGCATAACATCACTCAGAACGTTTTGTCATTTAATCGTGAATTGTTTTATTTACAGGGAATTAAAAAATTCATCTCGGCCAAAAAATGGAATTAACTCGTGAACATTTTCGTGCGATCATTTTTCACAACTTTCGACGTGGATTATCACGACAAGAGTGCATCGATGAACTAAAATCTTTGTATGGCTATGAAGCACCATCCTATAGCACTGTGAAAAACTGGTACAACGAATTCAATCGTGGCCGACGCTCGCTCAAAGACGAATTCCGTGAAGGTCGTCCAAAAACAGCCGTTGTGCCAGAAAACATCGATGCCGTACGTGAACTGATAATGCAAGACCGTCATGTAACATACCTTCAGATAGAGGCATGCCTATGCATTTCTCCCACCAGCATACATTCGATATTGCATGAACACCTGGCCGTAAAAAAGGTTTGTTCTCGTTGGATCCCACACAATTTGACAATCGCTCAAAAAGGGCTCGTGTGGGTTGGTGTAAAGAAATGCTGAAATAATACGATCGCGGTGCTTCAAAAGACGTTTATAAGATCGTCACAGGTGACGAATCATGGATCTATGCGTATGAGCCCGAAACAAAACAGCAATCGACAAAAAAAAAAAAAAAATAAAAAAACATTTTCGTTGATAAATATGCCTATTTACATTATTAGGCCAGAAATATATATAGCAACCTACGTATAAGTAAATGATCAGCGCGATGAGCTCAGCCAATTTAGCCACCATATGTGTGTCCGACCATATGTGTCTTTGCATATGTTTTGCACCTTTTATCTCTAAGAAGCTGCTCAATTGTCGAAATCGTCGATATTGGCAATTATATAGCATAGAACTGTCAGGCAAACTGAACGATCTAAGTCAAGTTTTGATTTCCCAATAACAAGTAATTTAAGCTTCTGAAACCCAGTCATATCACAATCAACGTTTTCAGTTGTGATGGTGACGATTGTATTAGGGAGATTGAAAACTTGGTTTTCGAGTTATGGGTCTAGAAAAAAATCGGAGTATAGCAAAATTCGGCGCAATGAACTTCGTTATAAGGAGAGCAAAAACTTCTGAAAACTAATTCATTATAAAGAAAACTTCGTTGTATCTAATTTCGTAATAGGGAAGTTAGACTGTATTAACGATTTTAAAATTTATTATTTGGTAAAAAATGGAAGAGACACCGAGTTTGTCTTATGCCTAATGTACAAGTAAACAAAAAGTAAATATAAATTGAAAACAATAACCTTATTATTCGAAACATAACAAATTGACAACTTGTACGATCAACTTTAAATCTGCTTTGCACAATGGCGATGGCATGACAAATGCTAACCGAGCTTTTAGCACTCTTTATTTAAGACCTGCGAAAGCGATATTAAAAGCATAATCTTGAAAGATATTAATTAATCGTATCTCACCGAACGCGGCTTCATTTGCCAGAAGTTGATCATGGACATATCTAATCGCAAACCTTGCAATTATTACAAATCAATTGTTCAATTTACCAATCGCGAAATTCGACAATGGGCAATATTTCTTGCATTATCGCGGTGTCCCATCGAAATTACCGTTGTTCATATATAAGTATGTTTGTGTCGCAGCTTAAACCTATGTTATTATTCCCCACAAATTAAATATACATATTATATATACAAACATATATTTACCTACGTACAAATGTACGTATTTGTAGATATATCTGTAAGTACAGTCGATTTGCATTTTCAAATAATGTGCAATTATTGAGGCAGGTAACAGAAGGCAACTGTCTATGTAGATTTTGAATTCCGTTAATGCTATTGTCATTTACTGGCATTGTCACCCGCAATAGTTTGCAGTGTTTGTCTATTAATTATTAACTTGATGTGTGGCACACCGTTGACTAATTATTTTGCCATGTCACCCTAGCATACGCATACATATGAGTGTGTTCGTACATACATTGGGCGCTGTCAAGTTGATAGATGACAGATCGCAGAAGTTTGCTTGCAAAAGCGGCCGCTCCACAAAGGCGGCTATAAGCAGTTGAAGGTGCGGGGAAACCGCAAAATATGACAAGATATCTGTGCGACCTGTGTGCGAGTGCATGCACTTCTATTTTGTATTTAAATTTCGTTAATGCCCAAATGAGCAAATTAAAGCAAATCTCTTACATACTTTGTGCATATGTAGTATGTATGTATGTGCCCGTCGACCGTGTCTGCGCTGGTAATGTCTCGTAAATAAGCAAAACTTGACAGTCGTCGTATCTGCACGCAACGAACAGCGACTACCCACTCTGTAACTGAATCTATGAGTAGAAAGAAACAACCTAAAGTATAGGGACATTGATCCGTATACATTATCCTTGTACTTGTTTTTGCAAGTTTGAGGTTGAGTTATTCAAATTCATCTAAACAGGTTTAATTGCAACAACCTGCAACTAAAAAAACTTAAGCTATTAAAAGACATAGTACTCTGAAAATTAAATCTTTTCATTCTTTTGAAGTAGAAATTTAACTAGAAAGCGGGTAAAACATAGAGACTTATGTATATATGTAATTAGGCACATATGTACATATTTCAAGAATACACAGTGAAATTAATATTATACTAAATTTCCGATGGCGCTAAAGAAAGTTCCTCTACTGCTGCAAGATGCCGGACATAAAAATTAAAAATTCGTTTTAAACGAAAAGATATTCTCCATACAATAAAAAAAAATCAGAAAATGGCAAAATTGCGGTGTTTTTAAAAAAGAATTTATTGCAATTTTAGTCGTTGTTGGGCTGGCAAAATTCGATATTTCAACAGATAATCAAATCGAAAGGGGGTTGTATGTAGAATTACATATATATAAAAGAAACAGAAAATAATTTCATGATTATTGGATCATTTGGCTTCGAGTTATCACTGCAGCAAATTCGAAAAATGCTGTTTCGAGAAAAAACGCGTTTAGAGATGAATTGATAGAGCTGATTGAACCGAGCGGCCAAACCAAGGACAAAGGGATGCCCAACTTATTCTAGTGGAAGAGCGCCTCAAAATAAGCGTTTTTTATATCATTGTAGCCAGATCGGGCAAAATAATGATTTTTAGGCATTTAAATTAAAACAGCCAACATTTATTACGATTGTAATTATTATTATTATACTATATATTCGACTTTTCATATATGGCGAAAGAACTTAAATCCTTTTTTATGATTTTATGGTATATCAAAACAACTGACTTTTGATCTTTCAATACTTAATAAGGTGAATTAAGCCTGCTAGTTCGCAGTTAATAAATGTTTTTAATCAATTGTAATTGAAAATCAATTCTAATATTCAAATCACTCCGTTTTTGGTATAATTTCAAAAGGCCGTTCCAGTCAAAGCAATTGCAAAACGTCAAAACCCACCAGAACCAGTCAACTGTCAAAGTTTGATGGGTGAGCGCTTCTTACATTTCTAGTGACAAGAAAATTGGGCATCTTTTTATCTCTGGGCCAAACTTTAGAAGGCTGCAGCACAAAAACTATTTGCGATAGGTGTGCCCCTAATGAAACAAATTCGATAATGCTCAGATATAGTATTGGAAATATGAGATGTATTACCCAAGCCTGATGTTAAATTTTTTCAAGAAGAAAACGGATTGTTACTGAAACTGTCCAAATGTTTATTTTATAGATAACCAGAGAGGTAGACCTGAAAAATTGCACTCCTTTTTTATAATTTGTAACGCCAAAGCAACGTTGTTACACTTTTGAAGAATGATTATAATCCTAAGGAACTCAGAAAAACTTAAATTTGATTGCAAAATACAAATTCAAGTTTAATTTTGAACAGCTTAGTCTAATTTCCAAAAGGATACTGATTTTTTAGGAAGACTTGAATGTAGAATTATATATAATATTGCTCAAGAGTAAATCAATACAACAAATAGTGTTCATCAGATCAAGAAACTAAGCTGAACACTTTAAAACGTCGCTGCCAATACGGTTGGCATCTCCATATCAATGGGATTAGTTTTGTGTTGTTTTATAACATGTCAGCGTACCTAAATATTGAATGTATTGGACCGATCAATTGGCGAGCCACAATACTTTAGACTAAATCTTCGGCGTCTTTATTTGGTTGGAAAAAATTATTAAAAGCTTTAGAATGAGTTGTTTGATCGAACCCTCATTCTGCGCTATATATGTAGGTATGTATAGAATACGAACACATTAAATAAGTGACTATTTGTACACATACAGTTACAATTACAATTTTAGCTGTTAAGGAAAAGTACACAACAAATCGAGCTGTTATATTAATCCACACACATATGCACATACACCGCCGATCCTTCTTCACATATTTGCATATAAACAGCATTAAAACTAGAAATTCATATTCTGTATGCGTTCCTTTATGTATAAGAGATGTATAAAAGAATGTATCAGAACCATTAAATATTCAGAATTGAACTTTGCAAAAAACCCACCACAAGCGACCTTGTTCCAATGTGGTTATTGTGACAATGGAGGCTTTGACATTTTATTAACAGCCGCACTGTCGAAAACCGCAGCAGAGTAAAATTAATATCCCATCACATGACTAGCCTGTACCGTTTTATTTTGTTTTGATTTGGCTGTTCGCTGTTACCTAATTTATTTTTCGTACCATTCTTAAAAACATTGCTGAACAACTGCACATACATACATGTGAAGATACATCTTACTTGAACCGCTTATTGCTTCCTTTAAAGCAAAAGCAAAAGTCAAAATATAAAACCGGAATGTTTGTAACAAAGGAAACGTCAGAGATCCCATAAAGTATATACTTATTTACGTTATATAAACGATCAATATGACGAGCTGAGACGATTTAGCCTTGTCCGTCTGTCTGTCCGTCCGGGATTAGAACAGAGCAATTATTTAAACACATTTAATACGACATCTCGTGAATGTTATAAAACAAGTTAATATCTGAGGTGCAAAAAACTTTTATTCTTGAGAGGAGCTCAATAATAATAGAAATAAACACTGACAATGCTTAACCCTCATCGAGACCCTCGGGTCTGGCCAGGCATATTTTGTTTTTAAATGCTATTTAAATAATATTTAGAGTGTAGCAAACGACTTGCGCTTCCAGGTAGCTTCCTAGAATTTTATTGTCTATAGAATTAGAACCATAGAAGCCGTTTTCGATTAGTCACTTTCTCTCCAAAAACTTTCCAGAGGAAGAAACACAATGTTATCTGGTTCAATTCAATACAAAATTAAACACAAATTTATTAAACTAAACAGTGGAAACTTTTTTATAACCTGCTCTTCTACTTCAGTGTGAGTTATGCCAGCTGTTCGTTCGGTGAATAAAATGGGGTTTCATACATTATGTTCATATTTTGTTAATCAATCCGATCAAAGGGGATTTTATATTACTTTTTGAGCACAATTTAGATATTATTGTTTCTAAATATTTAACGATATCAATGAGTAATAATAGAGCTTAGGAACTTCCCAAATGAAAGAAACGAAAGTAAAATACAATTGATTGTAAGTATATTTATTCATTGTATTATTCATTAAGTCTTGATATTTATGCAAATTTGTTTAGTATTATCATAATTTTACTTGCATAATAAACTGGTTCAAAGCAATATCAAGCATGTCATCCATTCAAATCTCACGTTTAATCAAATTACGACCGCAAGACTGATAACGGATTAGTGCGAAGATACATTGACTTTAGGGATTCCTTACAGGCATTTCGGTTTTGTATGCATACATTTTTATTAATTTTGTTTGCTTCGCAAATCAGTCAGTCACTTGTGCTTATCAACGAGTTTCATTGCCCTATATCCATGCACTTTTAAATTTGTTTTATTCAGATTTCATTAAATTAAATTTCTGGGCGATCAACATTTCTCAACTCGTTAGTCATGCGCCCTTTCATGATTTTACATTATTGCACCGAATCAATATGTTACTAATTTTGTTCAAGTCCATGACTACATATTAGTGCACTTCTTGCAGTGTGGTCTACACTTTAGAGTCTAGAAGAGCAATATTTAGAACTTTAGACTATCCTAAATCCGAGACTTTGATATTAAGAGGAGTTTCAAATGCGATTATATACACATGTATATTGTCAAGATCCAAAATTTCCGATTTATTCATTTAATTTGAATATGTATATTTTATTATAATTCTGCGGTCATCTTTTCAAACTTTGGATTGAGGTATTAGCGAAATAATTGATACTTTGGCCTACCCGTGAGTCTGCAATTCTACCGCGGCGCCACCTACTGTAATTTTACCAAACTGATGGCCCTCTACTAAGGGAGCACAGACAAACATTAATTTTTAATGAATTGACGTTTTTGAGCTTCATAAATACATACATATGTACATATTTTTATAAAATCACTAAGAAAATCGTTTGTTGGGTTATAGCATTATTTATGAATGTTATTTATTGAAAGAGAATAAGAAATAAAAATAAAGTCAAAAGAAGTATTATGTTTTGATAAATGGCTACAGCAAAGAAAAAACTAAACAAGTAAGGAAGAGCTAAATTCGGGTGTCACCGAACATTTTATACTCTCGCATGATAAAGTGATAATCGAGATTTCATTATCCGTCATTTACATATCTTTCAAATACCGTATTTGTGTAAAGTTTTATTCCGCTATCATCATTGGTTCCTAATGTATATATATTATACAGAGAAGGCATCAGATGGAACTCAAAATAGCGTTATATTGAAAGAAGGCGTGGTTGTAAACCGATTTCACCCATATTTCATTATATACCGAATTTGATTGAAATCCTGAGATATGATTTTTGGTCCATAAGTGGGAATATGGGAAGTAGAGGAAGAGGAAGACCTCCACCCCGTTGGAAGGACCAAGTGGAGAAGACTTCGCTTGGAATATCCAATTGGCGCCACGTAGCGAAAAGAAGAAACGACTGGCGCGCTGTTATTAACTCGGCTACAATCGCGTAAGCGGTGTCTACGGCAATTAAGAAGAAGAAGAAGTAGGCGACGCCACGCCCATTTTCAATTTTCAAAAAAAGGCCTGGCTGCAGCTTCTTTCTGCCATTTCTTCCGTAAAATTTAGTGTTTCTGACGTTTTTTGTTAGTCGGTTAACGCACTTTTAGTGATTTTCAACATAACCTTTGTATGGGAGGTGGGCGTGGTTATTATCCGATTTCTTCCGATCCTTGTGCCACATTTCACTTTAATATCTTTATTTATGGCTTAGTTATGACACTTTATAGGTTTTCGGTTTTCGCCATTTTGTGGGGGTGGCAGTGGGCCGATTTTGCTCATCTTCGAACTTAACCTTCTTATGGAGCCATGAAATGCCTGTACCAAGTTTCATCATGATATCTCAATTTTTACTCAAGTTACAGCTTGCACGGACGGACGGACGTACGGACAGACAGACATCCGGATTTCAACTCTACTCGTCACCCTGATCACTTTATTATATATATAACCCTATATCTGACTCTTTTAGTTTTAGGACTTACAAACAACCGTTATGTGAACAAAACTATAATACTCTCCTTAGCAACTTTGTTGCGAGAGTATAAAAATTATGATTTATTTTGCTTTGTGGTAACAGAATAGAAATGAAAATAAACAATTGTTTTGAGTGGAAAATAAACAAAATTCAATAACTGAAAAGTAGCACGCGTTCGTGGTCAACGTAGATAAATATGTGCGTGTTTGTGAACCTGAAGTCATTTTATTTTATTAGCAAACCCATAACTGAGCTGGTTATTTTCCACGTCGAACAGCTAAATTTAAAATTATTAGAAGACTAAAATATTTAATATCTAAATAGATGCACATACACACACCCACACATTTAATTAGAATTACATACACACATAAAGATATCAATCTTCCTTGTGCGAACACCTGTTGTAGATCGGAATAGCTCGCACCATTTTGATGGCGCTATTAGTACACTCGGGAGAAAAGGCAATAATACACCTGTACCTATTATTTTAAACCATTAATTATTATTAATAATATTCTAGATATGTATACTGCACCTAACACACATAAAAATTATGAACAGACGAGTACGGAAGCACCGAGTTCGGGTGAAACCGAACATTTTAAACACTAGCAATTAGATTACAGGCGGAGAAATACTCGCAGGTGTTGCAAAATTTTATATTAAAAACTGTTTCGAGAGAATGGTGAATGGATCACAATAAAATATATTCATATGTATGTATGTATGTTATTAACTTATATTAAATGAGATACATATACATACATACATATGTAACATAAATTCAACCCAAGTGGCTAAGTGTAATATCTTGAGTTGATATGCAAAACGTCAATCACAAGACGGGAATTCATTATATTAGAGATATGAGGTTTGGACCAGGGTCTATACCAATTTCATTCATATTCAGCGCTAAACCACATTATGGTTAATAAGTAATTTTATTGAAATATTACACATTTTGATCAATATTGGAGAGAGAAGAGTGTCTGTACACATATTTGGTATCAGGGAACTTGAAAAGTTATTTTTTGATCTCGTTTATTTTTGAAAAATTAAATGACCAATTTGACCAGCATTTGATATCAGGATTTAATTTAAAGTTACGAAGTGATTTTTTTTGCTGTTTTATAAAGTATACTCGATCATCAAAGTTTATATACCACGCTATCTACCGAACCTGTCCATCGGTTATCTCTCTTCGTCGGTTAAAAGGAATGAACCCCTGTTTGTATACAGTGTACCTCAAAATTATTTGTGTTGAATTTCAAATTACCCAATATTAAGAAGACTCCCTAATAATGCATTTTATTGAATTAAGGCGATGCTTAAGACGTTAACCCACAAATGGAGGATCGTACTAGTTTAAAGGGATTTCAAGGCTTAGTGATTATGTCGCGGCTGAAGCTAGCCGAAGAACAGTCTTTTGTACCAGCCTACAAAATGCTTGCTTGTGTATGTAGATACTTCCAAAAGCATCAAAGCTTACAGACCGAAAGTGAAATGCTAATCTCTCAACCGAGTTAATTCTCACTGGCTTAGCTGATTCGTCACAAAGATGTTTTCACATAAACGTATACTTGTGTAATATATGTCTACATATGTATGTATTTACATATTTACTTGGAGCAGAGCAAGTGTGCTTGTGTGGAAAACAATTGAAAACCAAAAAAAAAGTGGCATAAAATTGAAAGCAAAAAATTTAAAGTGAGAAATTGTGTTCAGCTTTCCTCAAATGTTAGCACTCTACACAGCAAACATTTACATATGAACATACATTTATACATTCCGAAATACTTGAAATCATAAAAAGCAGATATATTATGACTGAGCGTATATATTGGTCTGTGTATTTTAGAAATATCATCACAACTAGTTTTGGGCACATGATTGTTTGAATTAAATCGAATTAAATTCCGAAAATAAATAAACTATTATTTAAATGTTATTATGTTGGTGTGTTACTTATCCATTTTAACATTGTTAAATTTGTAGTTTTTGTAAAAATAAAGAAAATCCATATACTCAATGTTACTTGATCCAACCGCATCAGTAAAGATTTTAACAAATCTCGCGATTAAAAGATCTGATGGAAAGAAATCCAATTCTGACTATCGAGCATTTAGTTATACATTCATATGCCTATAAAAGATGCTGAATACGTCCAGATTATACTTAAATGTAATTCGTTAATTTGGCCACAATAAACTATGACATTCGAAGTTTTGGATTCAGTAGGTATTTTAAGCTTTTTACTGAAAAACTTACCAGGTGATCTCCATGCGCTGTACTCCTTTTATGTACGAAATTTTTACACAGTTCAAGTGCCCTTAGTGCAAAGTGACCAGTGCCCGACCTCAGTCTAACGGCTTACTTTTTAGTTTTTATGACAGTTATTATAATTTAGGAATTTACAAAACCATTACACCGCATGCAACTGGTTCATACCCCACATCTATCTGGCTTGATTACAAGAGTACTCTTCCTAACGGCAACTTCGATATTCAGATTTCTTAGTTACATTTGCAACTTTACAGGTAAACTCTAACCGCTAAGTAGCGTGCACATCTTATTCGTGCTCACCAGCCGTTGTTGAGTAGAGTTCGTAGTTGAGAGAGGTTCTGATGTGCTTTTGCAAAATGACTATGTTAACAACAGGCGTTTGGCTGCAGCCAGCAGGGACCGGTAACATAGCTGGATCTGCGCGAATTTTCGCTAAACGAATATAAAACCAGCGGTTGCGAATATTTGCCCAGTCGTCGATCGTTTTCAGTGAACCGAGTGCGCAAAGCGATTTCCAATCGAGCAAAATCAATTTACGCTAAAATGTTCTGTTGAATAAATACATGTGTACGAACAGACAGACATAAGCATAACTAAATTTGCTAAATTAAAAGGACATTCAAAAGCTTTTACGCTGCTATCCACTTCATTAGAGGTTCTAAAGATCAAAGTGTATTCAAATGCCGGTATAGTCGCGTAGTCGCGGGTGCGTGCGCGCATAAATTCGTGTGCCAGACAAAAGAATCGTATTAATCGTTTAAATTTAAAATAAACAAACAAAAATCTTAAGAAATTAAATTTTCGAAATTTTTCGTATCCATTAACGTCGTTGTGTGTGCCACAGTGATTTAGTGTTCTGGCTCTTTGACGCATCAGCACATATTGGAATCACCAAAAATCGGCGATAACGCGAGAATAGCTAAAATAGCAAAACAAATAAGAAAAACGCTAGCAAAACAAATCGTGCTGACATCGAATTTGAATAAAATACAGCCGCAGAATAAATAAATAAACATAACAAAATGGAAATACAGAATTTGCACGAGCCAACAATGTTGGGAAAGAAACAGAAACGGGATTTCGCGAAAAAAGACGCGATTATCCTTGAGGCGCGGTACACGGTAAGTGGTGTAAACGGCGGCAAATCTGAAAAATCAAACAAAATTAACCGAGTGCACTTAATTATTCAAGTGCATAGAAATCAATTTACATATGTACGTACTATGTATGTATGTAGGTACATGCAAATGTGTTGTCTAATATACGTAAGAAAATATGTAACATTTGAGGTTTTATCACACTCCCCTTGGTTCGGTGTGCAGAGCGTGTTGACTGCGGCGCAATGTGTTTATTATTTCATTTCACCGTCAAAATGTAAACAATTCAAATTAATTAGAGTATGAGGCACGCGGCACCTGTCGGCGATTAATTCAAGATACAAAATTTAGATTATATTGAAGATGATGTGAACATTAGTTTTTGTTTATGTGATTGAAAAACGAAAGTTTTTGAAACCGATATTTTTCTTGTGGCATTGGAAATTTAATTTATACATATGTACATATATTGAGATTACTATACTTACATATACATATGTGACCAAAAATATATACATATGTAAGTATAGTACAAGTCAGTGGGTGTATACATACGCTTTTTTGGTTCATAAGAAATATGGGAAAACCAGAAGTAATAGCTGCTTGCTTCATGGCGTTCGAAAAGGTATGTATCTATGTATGTATGTGCATATGTTTGCAGTAAAACAGTAAGCTTTCTACGATTTAAACAGCATTCTGCGAGATCCTTACTTAACTAATTAGACCAATACCGCAGTTGATAATGGAAAATATACGAAAATTGAAGTCGAAATTAGATAAGGAGCCTTTAGCTTTACAATACATACATACATACATATGTACATACAATAATACTGTGAGAAAATAAAATTAAGTTTGAATGTGTTTATACCAAATATACCATATTTGTGAATAAGTTACAATTTGGAGGTAATATGTACATTTATACTTAAATACGAATATGCCCACAGATGTGTGTGCCAAAGGAGATACTTTTAGCAAGAACACTATACATACATATGTATGTGTCTTTCATTTATGATTTACTTTGGTAGCAACGAAGCTAGTATATCCTTCACAAATAAAGAAGTTTCCATATAGGAATTTGGTTTTGATCGGTCAGTTTGTACGCAGCTATAAGCTATAGTCAACTGATATGTACAATTTCGTCAAAAATTGCACAGTTGCCTTGGACAAAAATCTATGGCAAGTTTTGTGAAGATAGCACGTCAAATACAAAAGTTTTCATACAAGAAATTGGTTCCGAACGTGCGGTTTGTATGGCAGCTATATGCTATAGTGAGCCGATCTGAACAATATCTTCGGAGATTACATTGTTGCTTCAGAAAATAGCCCATACCAAATTTCGTGAATAGATCTTTTCAAATGCAAAAGTTTTCCATACAAGAAATTCGTTCCGAACGTTCGGTTCGTATGACAGCTACATACATATATGCTACAGCGGTTCTGACAAATGAGCAGCTTCCTGGGAAATAAGGACGTGCGCAAAATTTAAGATCAATATCTCAAAAAGTGAGGGACTAGTTTGCGTATATGCAGACCCTATTTTATAGGATATCCGACCTTTTCTTCAGTCAGGATTTAATTGCACGAAATTATTTCGAGTATAACCGCTCTTCTAACGGACTTTTGTACAAAGTATGCTATATTTACTATAAAGAAGAAGAAAAAGAAAAATTCGTCTAGAAAGTGGTAGCTATAATTATGTGATGAAAGTTTTCTAGTAACCCGGAATTCCGAAATATTTTCAAAATACTGAATAAGTAAAAATTTCAAATTTTCCTTAAGGGTGTATTCTACTCTAGAAGCATGAATTTCAGGTAATTTTTAAAGTGTCAATAAAAAAGGCAATTAATATTTTTACTCTCCATTTTTTTATGTTGTTTTTATTGATATCTTAAGAATACAGAAAAAAAATTTACAAAAAAATATTAAAAATTAAAATAATTAGAGGGGGGTGAGACAGGTGTAAAAAAAAAATGGCGCTTCCTGGTGACATTGATCCTGACTCTCCTGGTGGTCTGAAAAAACAATCAAAAGAAATTTTTAATCAGTAAGGATGCTGTTATAGTCCCTACCTCAGGGAATACGAAAAAATTTTTTTTTAAAAAATGGCGCCTGCCTGAAAATAAAAATCATTTTTTACGCTTTTTTTTGAAATTCCTGAATTTTTTTAAAATATTAAAAATAAAAATTTTGACACGATGCTTATAGGAACGATAAAGGATTATATAACAAAATTTCAAGTAAATCGGTTGTATAGAACTTGAGATAATGCTGGCACAGTGTGGAAAAAAGTATTTTCGAGAAAAACGCGTTTAAAAAATTCGATACGGCCGAACCGGGCTAGGTACTGCGCCACTAAAGTAACTGTAGCTCTTCAAATAATTTTAATTTTTAAAAATCCTTAAGAGGATATGTTTTCAAGGGTCTAAACTTTAAATATATATAAAAAAAAATCGAATTTTTCAAAATTCTAGAGTAGAATACCCCCTTAATAAACTAATGTAATAAGCTATTAAACATTAATCTCTCACAGATGAAATACTCGACGCAAAATCATATGAAAGGTTTGAAACTGTTTGCTTTCTATTTGGTAGACTTTTTCCACATGAGCAATTTCGCCTGCGCTAAGTTTTGCTAATTTCATAAATTCATTACCTATCCAGTATGCACATGGTACTGGAATTGATTTTTGAAGGGAGCAAGGCGTGTTTACGTCTGACGTTGCATTTTTCTAATTGCATTCAAAGTTTCGATCACTTAACTTCATTAGTTGCTTACGCTAATACCAGATACATATGTATATTGTATTATAATTTGTGGTCGTTTTACATATAATTTTATAGGTACACCTAATATATGGAGGTGCACGTGTTTTTGTAAAAATTATGTACGCTTATTTCAAATGACAGCTTTTTATTTTATTATAGATTTCGATTATAATATATAATAATATTATTTATCGTAATTTACGAGCAATAAATGTTTGAAATGAAATTGCGGAATTTTTGCCCATTCCATTTTTATTATAATAAGTTTTTAATATTCTTCTTGTCCTATTTATTGGACTTTATAATTGGTTGTGTGTTTTGTATAGAAAAATGTTTTACCTCCCTATTATCTCGAGCATATGAACAAAAGCACGGGCCGACAGTCAGCCGCAACTACATCACAGTTTGTAAAGTCACCAGCAACCGTTAAGAGGAAAAAACAAGTGGCAAACATTTTAGTTACACTCTTCCTACACAGATTTATTCCCAGTCATAATTAAGTCTTACAAATACCGTTATAAAAAGTGATGGATGATTTACCGATTTTGTCGCATTGTGAAGTCTCATATAAGTACACAGTAGATATCAGTAGATATGTATGTATGTCACTTTGTTCACCGTGACATGTTAATTAATTTACCCAACAACAATTGTGATGGGAAATTATCCATAGATTACATTCATTTTTGTCATTATGTATATTACTATTATAAATAAGTAAAAACGTTGTTTCATAATTTGTTACTTTGCCTGAAAATGAAAACAGAAAATTGCTATTTTGAAATAATTCAATATCAAATATTTTGTATTTAACAAAAAAGTAATTTTATTCTGATATACATATGTATGTACATATACTATAAATAATAGTATGTAGCACGTGTAGGCATAAATTAAGTATTTAGAATGACATTTATGTATATAATAAAGAATTAAATAATAAGCTCACGAAATTTAGGTGTATATAGTATGTATGCGAATGTTATAAAATAAGAGCATGTGATACAGCATTGAACTTAAAATAGTGATTTACGACTGGCGGTGTGTATTAACGCAATTTCTGAGCACTTCAGGAATTTGGTGGTATACTTCAGTGCGAATGAAATTATGCGTGAAATTCTTAATTCAGGCACATTTTTGAATTGAGCTTTTCGCCAAAATTAATTAATATATTATTATATTATATTTCTATACAACACTTAAATTAAATTCTTGATGTGAGAAACTAAAATGAATATATTTATACACTAACACACAAAAATATAAAAACAAAGTAAAACATTTCAAAATTCAATTTTTATTATTTTAGTTGTCTGATCTTTACCCAATACGAAGACTAACGCAAAAGATGGATAATGTACTGAATGTAGCCGGCATAACGCAACCCAAGCCTCCAGCTTCAACTCCATACACAGTGGAGCTCATTACCGAGAAGGATAAAGAGGCGGTGCTGGCAATGCTTCGGAAATTTTTCTTCAAGGTATGTTTTAGTGGAAACATTATGATCCATTTATTAATATTTATTATACTTAATCGTTGACGATTCACCAAATTACTTGTGTCTCTACATGTGCGGTTGTTTTAAAGTTCTAAAATAGCTATAAGTCGGTAAATAATAGGAATTTTAAAAATTCCTTTGGGGAATATATTCTTAAAGGTCCAGTCTTTAAGAATATGCTAAAAAAAATCGATTTTTTCAAAATTCTAGACTGGAATACCCCCTTAAAGTTCTAGGAGGTGGCTAGATTAAGTTCGCGAAACCTCAAAGAAGTACACGGTTTTCCAAAAGGAGTTTTATGATTTCTCTTCACAAAGGAACACACTAATTGTTAATGAAATTCAAATGATTTCCATTGAATGTGAATGTGATTTTAATCAATACAATTACGTTCTAAATATAACATCATGGCCTCCACGACTTTTTTTACAGAAACGAATTCGATGATCCCAATTTTCCACTAAATCAAGTGCTATGCCTGAATAACGCGTTCAATATTGACTTTTAAAGCTTGAAGAGAGTCTTGTGTATTGCTCAACACCAATGACTTCAATTTACCACACAAGAAGTAGTTTAATGGTGTTAAATCACAACTTCTTGGAGGCCATTCAATATCACAATTTCTTGAAATAATTGAATCTCCAAACTTTTCTCGCAATAATTCGGTTGTTGCTCGTGATGTGTAGCACATAGCCCTGTCTTGTTAGAATCAGAAGTTGTCCAGATCAACCAATTGCGGCCATTAAAAATTCGTTATCATCGACCGCTCTCCATTGACAGTAACGATGTCACCAGATTCCCTTTTGGAACGAAGAACGGGCCATTGATTTCATCAGATCAAAAACCACACCAAAGTGTCATTTTAGGTGAATGTAATGGTTGTTCATGAATAATTTGTGTATCTTTTTCGCAACAAAATCGACAGTTTTGTTTATTTACCGCACCACTCAGAAAGTTAGCCTCAACGGAGATGATTTTCTTAATAATTTAATATTATTTTGGTAATATACTTGAATAATTTGTAAACTTTGTTCGTCCGTATATCTCTCCATGTTAAAATTGTAAACATTACTGAATGCAGTGAAAACATTTTCAGATCATGACATATTAAAAATGACCGAAGCGTCCCTTAGTAATAATGTCATCCCTAATGGAAACCTGATACTATTATATTTTACTTGCAATAGATTCTTCTATTCCTACTGTATAAAGAAAATACAAAAATTTTCCGTTAGTTTGTAAGGAAAAACCCATATTTTTCTATGGAGACATGAATACATATACATAGTACAGTAGAGGCCCGCTAATCCGGATCAATTAAAACCGGCCCCTATCTGGAATATAAGGAAATCCGGATTACCAAAGACATATCAGAACAATGTATTATGAAAAACTATTTATAAATTTCTGTTTGTTTACTATAACAAATAATACACATGTTCCAAAAAAACAAAAAAAAACTTAAACCAATAAAGCATAAAAGCATAAAAGCGAATGTAGTGAATAATAAACATGTGATCCGGATTAGAGAATACGGATAGAGAATGTCGGTCCGGATTACAAGGGACATAATAGAAATTTTGAGTTTTTTAACCCTCTCCGGATTACAGTGGAATCCGGATTAGCGGGCCTCTACTGTATAAGAAAATGGTATATCCTAATAAATATATGGATTACCTTTATTCGCAGATACATATGTACGTACATATGTAAGTATGTTAAAAACACATGTGTATTCGTATATAATTTAGCTTTCACGATGTGAGTGACCTCTGAGAAAACGGATGCGACTCGCTAGCTATTATGAGAGTGAAGGCGCAAAATTTATTAATTCTTTGGATAAATGTAAAAAGTTGGCTTATAAGCATCTCATGGAATCTATTTGTATAAGCACTTGCTTATAAAAAGGAAAGGTGTGAAACTTTGTATGCAAACGCATGTTTATAGCCAATAAAAAATTCGCGCCGCATGCAAATGAAGAGTAGAATGAGAATATTAAATATGCAATTACGTTCTACAACATACAATAACAGCAGGCGTCACTGAGAAGGCGGCAATAACAATAGTAATATGTATGAGGTACACACTAACATACATACATACATACATACATACTACATATGATCAAAGAGTTTTGCGATCTGCCATAAATATGTTCTTATGGTCTATGGTATAGTAAAATTCCTATTTCTTTTGTTGTATTCGCGCACTCGTCACGATCATTTCTTCACTGTTTCAACTACATAGCGTCCTTCTTCGTTTTGTGGCAGGCAAAAAGACATTTTCCCAACTTAGTGCTTTAAGCACTAGAATTATTGATTTTTGAAAATTAAAATAAAAAACGGTTTAGTCTCCAAAGCCCTACTTAGTGCTTTATTTTGATCTCATATATAATTAATAACATCAAATAATTCAAAATACAAGTATTTACTGTATTTTACACAGAGCTGAACTGAAGTTGGCTGGTTATTACATACATATGTATATTCCTACAGCATATCGAAAACTGTTAAACAGCAGATATACATAGACATATTTGTTTATTAGTCAATAAAGACAAATTGTCTCTTTTTACTCTAGGATGAGCCGCTGAATAAATTTCTGGATTTGGGTGAATGTAAGGAGCTGGAGGAATACACATTGAAATGTGTGAAGGATAACTGTTCTTTCAAAGCAGTACATAATAACGGTGATTTGATTGGCATTTTTCTTAATGGACTTCTGAAAAGACCCGTAAGTATCATAAACACAATAAATATTAAATTGGCGATTTTATCCAAACACATACCTAGACCTCATTTAGAGGTGTCTTCTGGAAAATTTGGAATGTATGTATCTGTTCTAGCGTGCCCACATAATATAAGATAAAAGGCGGTTAACCATCTTACTGTGTTTGAACCTAACGCTTTTGTTGTAATTTATGCAAACTGTACGCAGATTCCTAAAGCTTTATCTTATAAACAAATATATACCGTCTTTTAGTATTAACATCTGTTATTAAAAAAACAAACAAGATGTAAGGTTCAAAAAGTACTCTTCAACGAATATGACTAGAGTTGATTTATAAAGCAAATACATGGACAATTTTCAACGATCCCATGACCCTCAAAACAAACTGCATAGAACATTCCCCCTTCAAGCGATGGCAAACTTCACAGAAATATGATAGTAGTATTAATATAGAAAAATATTTCCTGTTAGCAAGAACCGTTGAAATGTATTAATCTTTAGTTACTATAATAAATAGTCACAAAGACATGAAACTGGCAATCTTAAGTATTATATCTAAGTAGTAGCTCTGATAAATAAATTTATTTTTATCTAGTCTTGAAATCCACTTATCTAAAATATCATTCTTTATTTATTTATTCCGAATATAAAAATATTCTGGAACTGTCGATTTTTCGAATAACATTTATACATATTTCGGATTTATGAAAGAATGTAATATTATCAATCTTCCGTTTCAGCCGCCATCTGCTGAACCTTCTGAGAAAGCGGCCGATTCATGCCAGCATGCGAAGTTCAAGAAGATACTGGCTCTTTTTGATAGAATTGAAGAGAACTTTAATATTTTCGATTTGTACCCAGACATCGACGTTATGGTCGACGGTAAAATACTTTCAGTCAATTCTGAATATCGTGGACTTGGCATCGCTGGTTGCCTGACTGAGCGTACACTGGAATACATGAAGGAGCATAATATTCCGGTCATGCACGTGCTATGTTCCAGCCACTATTCGGCTCGTGTTATGGAGAAACTTGGCTTCCACGAGGTATACAGACTCAATTATTCCGACTACAAAGTCAATGATGAAGTGGTGTTCACACCGGCAGAGCCCCACGTGGCCGCACGTATTTTGGTCAAAGAGATCGCAGATGTCAATCGAAAGAGCACGCTATAAATACTATTTCTAGAGTGACTGAGCAGTGTGGCCACTTTACTATGTCAATTGGTTGTAAACAAATTTTAAATGTGAAGAATAAATGTTATTTAGTATTAATATTAACCGTTCGGTGAGGGTGTAATTCAATTAGAAAAGTACAATAAATAAATGTTACTAACCAAACTTACATATTGATGATAATGTGCATCAATATCATTGGCTTTCCAATATCGTAATGAATGTACCTAAGGCCTTTCAGTTAATTATTTTAAAGCCAAGATTTAGTACCGTAAGTCAAGTTTATAATTAATTAATAATACTTTTTATTGTTTAAGATGTTAAACGTGTATTTGTACATATGTGTGTAGCTACATAAGTACATAAATCACAAAATTCGTAGAAATTAGAAATTATTAAAGTTTTTACTGAGTACATTCGATTCCTAATGAATTTACAACACACTTACAAAAACGTGTGTTGCACCCAATTAAATTGAAACTGTTTATTTGCTTTCTCGGCCTTGACATACCACATAATAAAATTTGTATTTTTTATTAACATATATGTTTTTATATATGGTATGTATCGTTATGGTGCCAACAATTTAATATTATGCAATTGATTTTTATTCTTACTTCTTAAATTTTATTTAACAAAAACCAATCGCCTGAAATAAATTGTTAAGTGAAAATTAATCTATGTGTTCTCTAGATTTTGTTTGCTGAGATTTTAGAGCATGAGTGGCATATGAATTTTAATATATAATTTGCTTTTTCCTTTAAGAAGAAACTATGTATACAAAGACTTTCGATTAAGACGTGTTGTTGTGCAGAGAAATACAAGAACTCTGATTACCTCTTACTCGTATTAACTCACTTCGATTACTCATTTTGTGTACTTTTAAAGAGCTTAATTGCGCACATCAATTCATAACTGACAAACATTCTATTTGTGTTATTAATCATTAATATTAGGGATCCTTAGATTACATTTTTTTCTTGATAAAACTATTTACAATCATTACGCAACTGTGATGTTAGAGGCTGTTTCTTGTTAATTTTGGGTTGCTAAGAATGATAGTAAATTGCCTAAAACGTAAAATTGTTTGTGTTGTAATAGTGAAGGCGTGTAGGGTCCAAACCAACACAGTTTACTAAAATGTCAAATATAGTTCTATGTGATGAAAAGCTTCGAGAGAACAGAACACCCCAAGTACCTCACAAACCTCTCGGCACATCAGTCGCAAATTAGTCCTTCAGGGCTTATACGTAGTTTGCTATATATACTTCGATTGCTGTTTTGTTTCGGGCTCATACGCATAGATCCATGATTCGTCACCTGTGACGATCTTATAAACGTCTTTTGAAGCACCGCGATCGTATTTTTTCAGCATTTCTTTACACCAATCCACACGAGCCTTTTTTTGAGCGATTGTCAAATTGTGCGGGATCCAACGAGAACAAACCTTTTTTACGGCCAGGTGTTCATGCAATGGTAGGAGAAATGCACAGGCATGCCTCTATCTGAAGGTATGTTACATGACGGTCTTACATTATCAGTTCACGTACGGCATCGATGTTTTCTGGCACAACGGCTGTTTTTGGACGACCTTCACGGAATTCGTCTTTGAGCGAGCGTCGGCCATGATTGAATTCGTTGTACCAATTTTTCACAGTGCTATAGGATGGTGCTTCATAGCCATACAAAGATTTTAGTTCATCGATGCACTCTTGTCCTGATAATCCACGTCGAAAGTTGTGAAAAATGATCGCACGAAAATGTTCACGAGTTAATTCCCATTTTTTGGCCGAGATGAATTTTTAATTCCCTGTAAATAAAACAATTCACTATTAAATGACAAAACATTCTGAGTGATGTTATGCTAAAAAATGTCAAACTTTCTAATCGAAATGTCAGATTGCACCTGGCAACACTTAGTGTTGCCCTAGGCCAGAATATATATAGCAGCCCTCGTAAGAACCTGAATATAACTTGTTATAGTTTACCTAAGTACCTTGAAGTTTCCTCAGACAATTTTACCTAAAATGATTGAAGTAGTCTTGATTTTGTTTTGAGTTACCTGTCAAAACTAACAATTATTTTTGTAGAAACAGAAATGGATATATGCTTTTCTATCTGATAATAGGAAAAAAATAGAAAACTGTTAGAAGGAGGTCCTTCGCCGCAGAATTAAGAGCTCATACTTGGAGAGTCTTTCCTAAAGGTGTCTATCAATCAATTTTTTAGAGAACGAAGCGGAAAAAACATTAGTGTTGACCCACCCTAATGTACATACTTACGTAGTTTTTCTGAGTGAAAAATGCACCCAAATACATTTGTTACTGGTGATAATGAAATTATTTTTCGAAATTTTGAAAAATTATTGTAATTTTTTTAAAACCGGTGCATATACTTCACGGAAAGAAGCAATCGCTATTATAACTGGACGAATTTGTTCCGAAAAAGAAGCATAGATATAGGTAAGGGCTACCATTTCCCGGGATTCAAAAAGAGTAATCTCCATCCACTAGATGGAGAAGGGGATAAGGGTCACAGCACTCTGCTATCCAGAATTATTAGGTCTATTTGACAACAAACTATTAGAAACAAAATGGTCTAAAAAATGATTTTCCACCATGAATGCACCAGTTCACATATCCCACTTTAATTTTGGCCGAAGTAGGCCATGAAGTGATGCCCCATCCACCGTATATTTCAAATTCGGCGATTCTGCTCACTTTTCACTGAAATTTCCGTTTTGAATATAATCAGAATATCTCTTTGAGCTCGGTTGCGCATTGATGAAGAAGTTTCAACAAAGATATCGAGAGGAGAAAAGGACGTTACGGAAATTTCAGATCGACATTTCAAAAACAGAGGAACTAGTTCATATATATACAGACAGAAACGAACACAGCTAAATTGACTCAGCTCATTAGGCTGATCATTCATGATGAGGTCTCGACATTTCTTTCGGGGTGTTACAAACTTCGTGGTAAACTTGATAACGTATCTTAGGATATAAACATTTTGATATCCAAAATTGACGAGTTCTCCTCTCCTCCTTTTCGGCTGACTCTAAAAAAATTAACGAGTTGGAAGTATTTTTAAAAAGAATTCAAAATTGGTCCGTAAAAAATATCAATAATTTCCTCATAGTCTGATTGCAATTCATGCAATGAAGATACTATTTTTTTAACTTTAATATGGAATGTATCGAATGGTTGAAAAGAATATGTTTTGTTAAAACAATTTCAGCAACACTTTTTAAATATTATATTTTGGATGACATTCATTCATAAAAAAATATATATTAAGTTTGTAAGCGTTGTGAGAGAGAAATCAGCTGCCACGTTTCTACGGCAAAAATCCAAATGCCGTGAATTCTCACGTCATCCCACATCAAAGAGAGAAGGGAGTAGCGTTTTTCACTGTTCAGTTACATTGCGCGCCCATAAGATAGGTCGTGCCAGCTGACACGAGCCATGATTCTACGTTTTTCACTGATTGTGCTATTATGTTTAATTTCCTCATTCCCTCATAAATTTCTTTGTATTTAATTCAAACTAAAAGGTCGGTACTACTATAGGATTCTTTTAAAAAATACTTAACATAACAATTGAGTAAAATAAATCAATAAATAGATTAAGAAAAAATTATTGACGTGATTATTTTCGCATTATTATTTTCTCACATCTAGTACTATGGGATCATCCAGCAACTTGAATTTCATTGACTTAGTATCAAATGATGTAACACGATCAATCGGCGTTGTATAAGTAATTGTTCGTCTAACAATGCAATTTGTAGGAATGATATTTAAATCAGAATTTTTATTGTTTATAGATTGACTAAAGCTGCAAATTTGAATAAATGTAATTTTATTATTTTTTTTTGCGTTTACTTTGGACTCATCAAAGCTTTCGAACTAGTGACAAGCGAGGTTGTACTTACGAGGTTTGACAATTAAGTAAGTGGTAAACTTGTGACCTTGAAATTCCCTTTCTCTTTTTCCGGCATCCCTCCCCTCTCCATTGATATACATATGTACCATCGCTCTAGCTTGTTTAGTACGCCTGCTGCGTCAAGTTGAGTAGACGTGTGTTTGTAGTGCTCGTCACGAAAATGGAAAAACGAAATCAAGAGCAACGCGTCGCGATAAAATTTTGCGCCAGATTGGGCGAAACAGCTTCGGAAACGTACGCTTAAATTGTAAGAGTGTATGGTGATAGTGCTCTTAGTCGTGCCCAGGTGTTCCGATGGCACAAAGAGTTTAAGGAGGGGCCCCACGCCCGAAAGAAGCTCGCATGAGCAAGTCGAAGGTGAAAACGATGATTATTGCCTTTTTTGATAACCGTGGAATCGTCCACAAAGAATTCGTTCCACCGGGGCAAACTGTGAAACAAGTCTACTATTGCCAAGTACTCGAAAGATTGCGAAAACGAGTCAACAGGGTGCGCCCAGACATCGCACGTAACTGGATCCTTCATCACGACAACGCGCCATACCACACCGCCCTCAGCTTGTCCCAGTATTTGGCCTCCAAAGGGATCGCCGTGTTGCAACAGCCGCTTTATTCGCCCGGCATGTCACCCTGTGACTTTCTTTTGTTTCCTAACACAAAATTGGTGGTCAAAGGAACCCATTTTAAATCGATTACGGACATCCAGGCGGCCGTGACGAGGGTACTCGCGGACATCCCGAACGAAGCATGGAAAACGCGCTGGAATTGCTGTATAGCTGGCCTAGGGGACTACTTGGAAGGGGATGGCAGAGTTGTAAAATAATTTTAAAATATACGGTTTTTATGGAATCAGTCTCATTACTTAATCCTCGTATTGTTCTTACGACTGCTTGAAATACAAAAGTCCTATACCAAAATATTCAAGGGTACGAGAACATCAAATTGCAGAAACTGAAATGTAACATATGCATACGGGTAATATGCTGGCAAAGGGTTTGCCCACGCAATATTTTCTATGGCGATTGAAAGTCGTTCCACCCTGCCGCAAAACAGAAAACTGGTTTAAGGGTTCGTGTCAGTGTGAGATTGACGTTAGACATGTTTTCTCCAAATTGAAACTAGATATCTTCAAAGCTCTTCCTTTAAGAGCGGAAACCGTTTTGTTAAACACCATTCTGAGAAAATCGCGTTTAAAGATTGAATCCCCTTTCTACAAGAAACACTGTAGCGACCGTAATAATTTTAATTTCGATTTCAAAATTTGAGAGAATGTTTATTACAGTGTATACTATCCGATAATGTAACAAACAAAAATCGATTTTTCGAAAATTTCACACTCAGACGGTCCCTTAACACGTTCTACTCTTCACAAGAGTGCATTTACGTCTTTAGTTCAAACTTTTTACCTAACTTTGTGCAAGAGATAACTTGCGGCTTCTCAGGAGACAAAATCTTGATGTGCTGATGGAAGATTTGAGGGTAGGTCACCAACTCCGGCAAGGAGGATGATAGCCAAAACAATATTCTCCAAATATGTAAATAAGTCCGCCGAAGACATATTGTACGAAAGGTTCGTAAAAGTTGGATGGGACGTAGGTTGCGTGTTCCTTCGCCTCAAGCATTGCCACCCGACCGAAAACAATAAAAATACGCTAATAGAGCGATAGGTGGAGAAAAATCCAGTAGAGATCCTGGTTGCCACACTGAAGCTCCAAGACGCTGGTAATGAAGAGCCGGAAATTCAACCTGACTCCCAGAAGAAACTCAAACTTAACAGTGAAGACTTTTCAAATAAATCTGCATAAAGGAAGGTCGCCTATGTTGAACTCATCTTCAATTTAAAGAGGATTGGCTACGATATGGCATAAGTTCAGGAACCATGAATGTGTAGCCACGCGAAACGTGGTATTTGGATTAAAGTCGCCAACATAGTTTGCATATAACAAACAATGTGAGAACAGCCATACTTGTAAAGAAAAGAATGCATTCATATGATTATCTAAATTTCTTTTCACGATAGGGGTATCGGAGATGTCAAAGAAAAAGGTGAGTATTTACTAAATTAATGATCCGCAACATAGCTGACCCGGTGAGAAAGCAACATACATATATTAGACCCACCTCAAAGAACTTACAGTAAAATTGTTTTTCGTCGTTTTTTTACACGATTTTGAAATAACACGGTTGGTCAAGAAGAAATTTAAAGTTTTTCTAAATGGCAACTCTACTTCGCGGCTTGTTTACTTTAAAGAAAATACCCTCTTTATTTAACATATCAGTTTGCTTGACGCAATACATAATTTCCATAAAGTTCTTAAAGTTGAAGTTTAAGTTAGTTATTTTTTATAAATTGAAGAGGCAAACAGTTTCATTAGAAACGAAAAAAAATCTAGACTGTCTAAGAAGTGGCAAAAGTTTGCATCTGTTGGCAGAGCTTTTAGTTTAAACGAAAATGAGATTCCATTCGACAATCATTAATTTCCGGGTCAGCACTTAGTTCAAAAAAACTTCTTACAGTCGAAATTCTACTTTGGAGTATGCTGAAAAACATATGGTGTTATGGATTGAAGATTTACAAGAAAAAATATTATATAGATTAGAAATTTATTAAAGAGAAAGCGCTTAGAATATGCAATCGACTTCTGGAGTTAGAACCATCAGTATCCCATCAGGGAACTAATAAAATTGCTTTCAATGCAAGTCAGTGGCGTAGCTACAACTTCGGGCGCCCGGGGCCAAGGATGTTCTGCCGCCCCCCTTTATCTATGTACCTACTTACAAGTTTCATGAGGTGGTTTGAACAAAAGTGAATTTTTACAAAATATCTTCGATATTAAGTATATAAAATTTAGGAACTAGAAGCCAAGCAAATTCTGAAGTTCCAAAATTCTCACAAGGTTTTTGAGGAAATTGATAGTAAATTTACAAGGCATCTTAATAAAAGCCATAGAAAAAACCCATTTTCGCCCTATATATTGTACACTTTTGACACAATTTGCAGGAATTTTTGCTCGAATTGGAGTTTTTAAATACCATTTTTGAAAATTTGGAGAAATAAAAGTAAATAAAGTTACATTCTAAGCTTAGGGTAACTGTGAGAGTGACACGTCGCTAGACAAAGCTAGAAAAGTGCATCTTTAAGTTCTATCACTATTTTTAAAAAAGACATAAACCAAAATATATAAGAAAAATTGAAAAACTGAAGAGTATTCGAGTAAAAATTAATATTTTTCATTTTTATTCAGATTATTACATTGTGAGTGTACAACTCTTTATATTTTATAATAAATTTTCTAAAAAAAATTTGTTGAAGTATTTTTCTGAATATTAAAAAACAGCGAAGATCGTTTTGCCGCCCCCAAGACGTTGCGACCGGGGCGACGGCCCCCTTCGTCCCCTCCCTAGCCACGCCACTGATACAAGTCATGATTTTCTGAAAAGACACCATTTTCAAAATGTAAAAATTCAAGGAGAATTGGCATCAGCAGACCAAAATGCTGCAAAAAAATGACCTGATAAATAGCAAAAATAATTCAATAGGGCAGATATACTCCAGATAAAATATTTAATGCCGACGAAACGGCATTGTTTTGGAAGCAAATACCAAAAAGAATATTCATAGCAAAGTCTGAAAATACAGTTGGTGACGTTGAAGCCAGAGATCGGATGACTCTCTTGCTTTGCAGTAACGCATCTGGCGATAAATGTTGAAGCCACTCTTAATCAACAAATCCCTTATGTCAAGAGCTTTAAAAGGTAAGGACATTAAACAACTTCCAGTTTATGTTATGGCGAATAAAATGGCATGGATTACGGTTAATCTATTTAAAGATTGGTTCAATAACTGTATTTGTGCCAGAAGTCCCGAAATATATGACACAAAAGGGTTTAGAATTCAAAATTCCAGTGCTGGTACATTCGAATATTTAGTTGCTTTGCCGCCTAATACCACTTCTCTGATTCAATCACTCGATCAGGGTATTATAACAGTGGAAGAAAACAGTGCGAATGCTTCCATAAGCATGAAAAAAGTTTAATATTTTGGATTGCATTGCATATGTTTCCTTTGCCATTCAACAGTTGCGGCAATCAACCTTAAATGCTTGTTGGAAAAACATTTTACCAACTTTCGTTCAAAGTAGAACTTCGGTGATGCAAAGAACAGAAATTTGTTCTAAGTTTATAAATTTTTCAAATAATATAGGTAGGGATGGGTTTGACAACATCCAAACGGCTGACTTCGATGAATTAATGCAAGAAGGTCCTATTGATGCTGACGACTTAATTGAAATTGTGGCTATCAATGAGAATAAAGATGTCGATATGAACGAGGACAAAGGTGCAGGTCAGGTTTTAACGGATAATTTAATTCGTGTGGGCTTGAAATTCGCTACAAGTTTGGAAAAACATTTTCTTGCTCATGATCCTGACATGGAGCGTGTGTTACAATAAACTAAAATCTTGTGTTGCTGGGTATCAAAAATTATCTAAACAACTGGAGAAACCAAAAAAACAACTTCTTTTAACAGACTTTATAACAAAAAAGCCTATAGAGGCCGATTAATAATGCAAATAATTCTGCATTAGAACAAAACCCAACAGTTTGTTACAACAGTGCTATTTTTAAGCCAGTCCATAATAAACGTGCACGATTGTTACCAACTAGCGATAACCAGTTGCTACAGACTATTATACTGCTGTTCACCTTACGGTTGTACGTATCACCTAAAACTAATCGAGGTAGATACAGGGTTCTATATATATAAATGATCAGGGTGACGAGAAAAGTTGAAATCCAGTTGATTGTCTGTCCGTCCGTTCGTGCAAGCTGTAACTTGAGTAAAAATTGAGATATCTTGATAAAACTTGGTATGTAGACTCCTTAGTACAAACTAGAACTAGAACTAGAGGAGCGGTCAGCCACGCTCACTAACTTTCTCAAAACGAATTGTAACTAGCGCCCTCCAGTGCATGCAAAGGTGGTGGAACAAGAAGCTCAGAACATGTAGGCATAATGCTAAAGAACTATTCAAACTGGACAAGATGGCCGATGAAAAACCCCCATGGCTCAACGGGGTTGAAAAACATGCATGTAAGAAGATGCTACTCTTGTAGAACTCCTAGTGGTTATCTAGTGTCTGATGCCCTGAGCATACTGAAATTATGGAGGGAAAACTTCTTCAGCCTGCTGAATGGCAGTGAAAACAGAACACCAGGAGATGGTGAACCCGATTCCACAATCGATGAATATGTAGCTCTAATAGCAATTACCCGTCTAAAGATAAACAAAGCGGTGGGGCCAATGGATTGTCGGCCGAGTTATTAAAATACGAGTGCAAGAACTGATAAGAAGCATGCAACAGTTTCTTTGTAGAAAGATGCGTAAGATTTATGGCCCTTTGCGCATTGACAACGGCGAACACTGCAGTCGATGAAACAATGAGCTGTGTAAAATATAAGACGACATTGACATAGTTCATAAAATTAAGAGACAGCAGCTACTCTGGCTAGGTCATGTCGTACATATGGATGAAAACACTCTAGCTCTAAGAATATTCGACGCAGTACCCGCCGGCAGAAGCAGAGTAAGAGGAAGACCTCCCTTCCGTTGGAAAGACCAGGCGGAGACGGACCTGGCTACACTACACTCGGCGCCAAAAGCGTAAAGGATGAACGACAGGCGCGCTGCTGTAAACTCGGCTAGAACCGCGTAAGCAGTGTCCACGCCAATAAAGAAAAGAAGATGCTAAAGTCTGCATGGTAGGGATGAGCGATATTTCAATACCGGTGATTTTTCCACTGTGATTGAAAAACGCGATTTTCTAAGAGAACAGTTTAATAGGGTTACTTGTAATCATACTTGTATTAGCAGAAAAGTAGCATGTATGGTAAATAAATATATATTAAATAAATTAATTAATATTCATTCTTCATTCAGAGGATGGAGTCATGTGTAGAAGTTCACGCAAGTGAGGAAAGTTCTCTGATCGCCATTCACTTGGGAGTACGATTCTTTTACATATGACTCAAGCAGCTCACGACTTCCGGTCTTTGATCAAGTATCCTCTGGGTAGCCTAACAACATCCGTTCGAAGGCGAAACATCCCCATAGGGTTGTGCGCTGGGTTTGGGACCTGCCACGTAAAAAGCTCACTCCAATGAAAAACTACCAATTCATTTTACTATTTGGTCTATTTTGCTTTGGACTTCTGGACATCACTTACTCTTCTAGCCATGTATTCTGCAAAATATTTTGTAAATTCTTGGGAGATTTTGCTCCATTCTTCAATCGAAGCCTTATTTAGGTCGTCCTTGCTTGAAATGTCCTTCTGCTTAATTTTTCGGTCAAGGTGCTCCTACAGATGCTATAACGGCCACTCAGTAGCAAATTTGGACTTGTGTTTAGGATCTTTGTCCTGTTGAAAGATTCAGTTTCCTGATGGGCCTAATTTTTCAATGCTTTGAGCAACGTTATTTTTTAAAATGATGAAATAATCCAATTTGTTAATCGTGGACTCATTCAAAACCGAATTCCCAACACCGGCTGCTGCCATACAACCCCAGTCCATAACTGAGCCTCCACCGTGCTTTACGGTGTTGCTAACACGGTTATCATAAAAGGCTTGTTTTTTGGATCGCCATATTTTAGGCGGTTTTTTTGACTCAAATATTTCGAATTTGCATTCATCCGTATAAAAAATGTTTTCCCAGAAGTTTGCAGCCTGATTTATATACTTTTTTGCAAATTCCAAGTTCATCTGTTGATTCGCCTTTGATGTATAGGGCATTGGGCGTAGTACTAGTCCATGCAAACCGCTTTTGTGCAATGTTCTCTTGATTGTACTGGCACTTACTGGTTTACCCGATGTCTCCGCTATATCTTTTGATATTAGAAAAGCGTTTGAAGCTGGTTTTGTTTTTACTTCTCATACTATTGATAGCGCAGTGTCAATAAGGCTCTTTGGTCGGCCCGGTCGTGACAAATTTTCAACAGTCTTATGTTTACCATATTTATCAATAATTTTTTTTATTGTGCAATAGTGTCTTCCAACTATTTCTCTGATTTCGTGCAAAGATTTACCTTTTTTATGCAAATCTAATATGATTTTTTAACCGTTTCAGTGGTTGTTCGCTTACCCATGACAAATTTTGATATTTTAACGACTTAACCTCAAAAAAGACAACAATGATATAAAAAAATATGTTTTACTACACTCACTCTCTAGGATAGTAACGGGTTTCAAAGGATATTTGGCGCTTCCCGAAATAAATATCAAAAACAAACAACGGTTGTTGTCATGTTTACTTTTTTTTTACGCGAAAAAATGGGAGAATTTTTAGTTTAAGTGAATTATTTTGGCTGTGTTTAGTTTTTGATTATTATTGATACTAATTTAAACTCTTATAATATGGGCATTGAATTCTTTAATAAAACTTTTATTATTGTATTAAAGATTGCGTTGTAATAAACACTTTAATTTTGATAGAATTGCTGTTTACTTATTACTGGAGTGTTGATATTATGATTTGAGATATACAAAAATATTTTCGAAGCATTGCACAGAGCAGTGCAATATTTAAACGGGAACGATGAAGTATATGCGTACAGCTTCAAACTGATCCTTCTTAAAAATAATAAAATTGCTAAACATTGGGAATAGTAGAATAGAACTGCAACCAAATACACAGTGCAATAAATTAAAACTGGCTCAGTAATCATTCGATGAATAATATATCACGTGAATCCCAAAAGACTGATAGCATAATCTTGCCAGCCGATTTTTTGTCTTTCCACGCTTGATTTCATAATATGCAGCCCACTAGGCTGACTATCGATTGGACTCGGTTGATTTCACTGGTGCACAGCCCAAATTCAACAGGATTTTTCCCCAAAAAACCGATGCGTTATTCACGCACGAAATACTTTTTGATAAATTTTTTTTTGTAAACTAACACAAGTTCACCAAAAATGCTACATCTCCGTAACTAATACAAGGTCCGTCGCAAAAGAAACAGGACTGTTAAAAAAAACAACAAAAAATTAATTCAAAAGTTATATTTTTTTATTCAAAGTAGTTTCCTTGTGCTTCGATACAGCGCTTAGCCCGGTCAATTAGCATTTCAAAGGAGTGTTTAAGGTCATTTTCGGGATAGCTGAAATGTCCTGAAACCAGTGTCCTTTCATGGGCAAATGAAGTTTTCCAAATAGGTAAAAATCACAAGGTGCCAGATCAGGTGAGCAGGGTTTTTTGTCAAAAAATCAGTGACAAGCGTTGACCGATGACACGGCGCATTATCGTGCAACAGGCGTTAGGACCCTGCCTCACGGTATTGTGGTTGAGCACGACGAATGCGTGCCAAAAGACGCTTCATAACACCAAGGTAAAACACAGCATTAATCGTTTGGCCAGGTGGGACGAACTCTCGGTGTACAATACTCTCGGAATCGTAAAAACAAATCAGCATTGTCTTTATTTTTGACTTCTAAAGACGATCGACTTCTGGTCGTCACAGAGGTCCTCACGACCTTCTTGGAATCGCTTAAACCACTCATGCATATTACTACGGGATAGGCACTGATCACCATAAACTTTTTTCATCATTTGAAATGTTTCAGTAAACGTTTTCGCAAGTTTAAAACAAAATTTAATATTTGCTCTTTGTTCAAAATGCATTTTACGACCGATGACCAAAAGCTGCTGTCACTTTTTGATCGATAACATCGATTGCAGTTGTCCAATTGTCTTCAAATTTTTACGAAATGTCAACAAGAGATCAAATTTTTTATTTCATATACCCACCAATAGGTGGCGCCACCAGAAACAGTTATGTTTAAAAAGTTCTGTTTCTTTTGCGACAGATCTTGTAGTCTTAATCTAAATAATAAAAATTCCAATATTCCTCAATATATCCAACATAGTGATTTCTAACTTACTTTAAGCCGATGTGATAATTACCGACTTTTCAGTTTACTTTAAACTGTTTATTAGGTCTGCACATTTTCTTAAACATAATGTGCTTTAGCGCTGAATAAGAATTAATTCGATATTGGCTAATATTCGCGCTTCCGTTAACTGTTCCTCTTGTTTTCAGTTAAAACAGAAATTAGTTCTCCGTTCGTTTCGTTTACTTAACGGTTGTTTGTAACACTTCAAAATAATCGAGTTATATATAGGGTTATATAAATATATAAATGATCGGAGTGATGAGACGAGTTTAAATCCGAATGATTGTCTGACTGTATTTTGGCAAAGAAGATCGCAGTAGCATGGGACACCTGTTGGCTGAAATCTTTGAAAATGTAGGCTTGACTCCCCGAATATGTGAACCCCAGTGCCTGTAGTTGAAATTTTACCGAAAATAGCGGTGTATATCGGCCAATATGTGAGTTATCTTTAGAAAATTGAGAGAGCGTATTTTTCTAATAACGGTGCATATTTGTGTTTACATTGAATAAATTGTGGTGAAAACTTGCGCTACACTCGATATAACTAACAAGCGTTTTGTACCTGAAGCTATTACCCTGGCTTTAGTCCTTCAAAGTCCTTCCTTACTTGTTAATTTTTCGTTTGGAGTATCGTTTTGTTATACAAATTATTATAGATTGAATCGGTATGAGTCTGACATCTTCCAATAGTAACAAGTGCCCAATAATGGCAACCACACTTCTTCCATAAAAAAAGTGTATACAAACAAATGACAGTGGTGAGAATAAGATAAGAAGTGGTCGTCCACAAAAAGTCTCTTTTATTTTTAAATAAACTAAAAAATTCACCAAAATTAGCTTATACTAAGTGAAAACAAAAGCCGCTTTCATTTAAACTTTGATACTAAAGATCCAACTTTTTTAAAACCTTTCACTATTTGAAATCCTGATACAGACCTCTTAGTGTACGTTTTTAATAATTAGTGTAATAATAGACCAGGGTAGATGATGTTTTAAAACAAAAAAATCATAATAATATGAAACCCATTGGATCCAAAACTTTCTGAAGTCGGAAAAAGGAAGGGGAGAAGCGTGGTTGAATTTTTAAAGGTTAAGAATGGTTTATCACGATTTGTGGCAAAACTACATACCTACAGAAAAAAGTTATATGGCAAAGTTGTAGGTAATGAAAAGGTCTAAAACTTTTGATTGTTGATTTTTTTCACAAAATCTCAAAATTTATGTGAAATTTTTAATTAACCCATCTTTTGGGTTTTATTTTTATCTTGAATAAAAAATCTTTTCTTTCACGAAATTTGGTGGAAACTTAAGTTCTTATGTCCAAGATACAATGTTGTTTTTATTTAAAATATTAAGAAAAAAAACCTTATTTCGATTTAAAATCGAAAAATAAAAACAACTAATCCTAATTTTCAATCAAAAATTTCAGACTTTTTAAAAAAGTCAGTAGGTTTTATATTTGTTGAAATCTATACTTACAGCCTATTATTTCTTAATAGCAGCTGTAAAAAAGCAGCTTTGTATCACTTAGGAAGGGTTCCTTTCTATTTTTGAGCAAATTTATCATAGTTATGTATATACATATGTATACATTTTTATACCATCAGAAAGTAGAGACTTTCATGAATATACTATATAACCAGACTTAAAATGAAATTGGGATTTTTTGATTGAAAATTAGAGTTTTTTTCGATATTACTTCAATAAAGGGAGATAAAATAAACATTTTAATAAAAAATGCCGTGTGTTTGGGACATAAGAAGGTAAGGTTCTACCAAATTTCCTGAAAGTAAAAAACTTTTTGTAAAGATAAAAATGAAAAACCCAAGAGATTGCTTATTTCAATTTTTCACATACATTTTGAGGTTAAGTGCAAAAAGTCTTCATACAAAAGTTATAGACTTATTTATTACCTGCAACATTGCCATACAACTTTCTTATATATATGTAGTAGTTTTTCTGGAAATATAGACAAGCCATTCTTAACCGTTAAAAACCAACCACCCGCCTCTCCTTCCTTTTCCGACCACAAATCACCCGGAAATAATTTTTGCTTTTATACATTATTTGCTATTTTAATTTAACGGTTACAGAGGTATTTGCCGATTGTTTTAACTTTTAATTTTGTTAACTTATTTTCTTAGTTTCCTTAAAGATAAATGATTTGGGGCTGTTTTCATACCGTGTTTTGGGACCTCTTCATTATTTGATGGAATAATGAATGCACAAAAATATGCGACATTGGTTAGCAATTTTTTAGCACCCCTAATCTAAGAGCGTCATACCATCGTACAAAAGAGCTAAATTTAGGTAGGAATCAAATCTTGTATAAAAATCTATACATTGTTGGTGTATATGATCTCATTCAGCTTGAATTTTTATTTTAGTTGGCTAATACATTCAAGGATCTAAAGATTCAACACTTTGATTGGCCTCGAAACTCGCCCGATTTAAACCGTTAAGTTGCTAAACAGCAAATATCAAATGGAAGTCAATTGATAAAATTTTAGATCTAGTTTTATATGGTACCGTTATAAAGAAATCAATTGATATCCTAGTGAATCCCATGCCTTCAAGAATTACGACAGTTATTGAGCTAAAGAAGGAACGACTCGTTATTAGAGAACTTATTTTGAAGTCTATATTTCTACCGTTAGTGGTGAAAATGATTTAGTCGCCTTAAATGAACTTCACATTGTATTCTTTTTATTAATCTATACTTTTGGGACTCTTTAAATGATCAAGATGGCGAGACGAGTTGAAATCCGGATCTCTGTCTGCCCGCCCGTCCGTCTGCCTACTGCCGTCTGTAACTTGAGATCGTATTGAATGAGTGGTACATGTGTTCCTTTGCAAAAAAAGGAGAACTAGTTCATAGAAGGACGTAATTCGACAACTTCCACGCCCACAAAACGCCATTAGACGAAAACTTATAAAAAGTCATAACTGAGCACTAAATTAAGGTATAGAACTGTACTTTAAGACAGAGAATCGCAGTAATAGGGGTAGCTGTGGTCTAAAAATTAACTAAAAGTGAGCGTGGCCTACTCGTCAAATAGGTTTAATGTAGATATATATCTCCTAAACCACTAAAGCTCCAACAACCAAATTCACCTAGAGAAAATATTATGATAACTCCGACCACTCCCCTTATATCGGTTCCGTTATAAAGTACTAAAAGATAAATCAATAACTAAATGCGTTAGAAACATACAATTTTCCCCCCAGATCATAAGAGAGGGCTTTAAAGGAGCCGAGGTCAAACTTGGGCGATGGGCGTAGCACCGCCAAGTTTGGTGTAGTATAACATTCTTCTTAGATTCCTATATTAATGTATTAAAATGAGTAGGCTACAACCACGCCTACTTCCAATATAACACAATTTTAAATTTTAATTGATTCTTTCACTGTCTAAATAAAGAAGAAATTAATATAACAGCATAAAATTTTGCACGAATAGTGCCTTTTAATTGTGCTACCTTATAACCAAAAATGTCCTAACTTTTTACCGAAAATATCAGCCAATGTGTGAGATATATGTACATATGTGGCCTGGTCTACGAAAAAGGAGCTAACGTGCGAAAACTAGTTTTCTGGGGAACACCGTTATCTCGTTATTTCTCCGTTCACCGTTATTTTTCGTTATCTCATTAATTTTGACACCTAAGCCCCCTTTCCGTAGACCAGGTCACATATGTATATTGAAATTCAGAGAGAAAATTTTAGTTTTTTCTTCATGGATGCCATTGGGGCGATAAATCTCGCAAGCAACAAAATACTTTTACTTAAATAAATTCACAATTACAGCTAAAGGCTTAACCAATACTTATATAGTAAGAATTTGGAGGCTCTGTGTTTTTCATTACTCTATAAAAATTTCGAAAAAATCGCCGTCACACGGGATAACTCCTTAATATTATCTAAGCTTGTAAAACGAGGTCTCTTTGAGGTTCTTTTTTGTTTCTAAAACAGTAAAAAGTCACACGGAGCCATGTCTGGCGATTTTGGAGACTGGGACATCGATACATCATAGTGTGTTGACTAAATACGGATTGACAAAAAAACATGTTACACTCAATTGCTCTTCGAGATGGTGTTGATCCTTGTTAATTGTGACAAAGTGGTATGCATAAATATGATGTCTATCTAGAAAATCATCTTAAAGAATATCGACTGTCTTCCATACCTCCTTTAGTTTTTCAAGCGCAATATCGTAAGTCAATAGATTCGGAAAAAGACTTGAGTATTGGCATTCAACGCCTGTACCTGATATGTAAGTAAAGTTCTGAAATATATTAATGAAATCCGGAGAAAATCTTTTCCTCATAATAGTGTGCCCTTATTCTAAAAAAGGGTAAAATCGGGTCAAAACTCTTTTAGCTCTCATATACCTCATTTAAAATTTTCGACCTTCAGGTTGACTTTATCTATACTAATATTATAATGAGGAAAGATTTCATTGAATGTTTGCTTGCATTGAATCCGAAACTGCTTGAACGATTTGAAAAATTCTTTTACTGTTGGGAGTCTACACTATCTGTGGAAAGCTAGGGATCCATACTAAAACTCTAATAATGTAAAACAAGGTGTAAAAAAATTATCAAAAAACTTTCTTAAATCGAAAACTATTGATTATAGAACAAAAAAATTTGAAAGTACAAAATGTTTACGTCCTTGATGTTTAGCGCATTGAACTAGAATTTTGTACGAGAAAATTTGATTACAATATCACATGTATTTTTTTATTATATAATATAAACAATTATATTAAAATATGTGCAGAATAAATTCCATAGGTCGTTGAACTTATCTTTCGTCCTTTGACATTCGATTCAGCATTCGCCGTAGTTGTTCTTCATTGCCATATTTTTCAGCGTCCGCACGAATCGCCGCATGATAAATCCCCGCTTCCGCTGATTTAGCATCTAATTTTTGGCGATTAAAAGTGAAGGAGTGACTGAAGAAATAATAAGTGCTATGTTATATATAATTGGTGGATTTATCATGAATGATGGATCTACATATGTTCTTACTTTACGGAAACAAATCCAAATATTGCCCCAGCAATTCCTAAAACTGCAAGAGCAATGGCTACTTTCAAATTAGATACTCGCTCTAAACCTTTCACCCCATAGTAAGGCCCGGGATTTGGGTCGAAGTTTGGTTTTATTTCCCATGGCCTAAAACGAATTCACTGGTTCTAGAGATGTACCATTTGGATATGTATACATACCTATGTATTTCAGCGGAGTGCATATTTTTTACAGCTCCGGACCTCGATCTTTGACCAGGCCGTAGCACACCTGCGTCCCATAATCGTTGGTCATATGCTGAACGTGATTTGGGTTTGCTGAGAATTTGATAAGCTTCCGAAATCTTTACAAATTGCGCTGTTTGTTTAGGATCTGGGGTGATCCCTTTGACATCGGGGTGAAACTGGAAGATATTTATATACATTATTATTTTAGAGATATATTGTATATTTTAGACGTACCTTTTTTGAAAGTTGTACAAAAGCATTTCGTATTTCTTGGTTACTACAATTTTTCTGCACTTTAAGTATGTCATAATAAGTTTCCCCATTTTGCACACTACTGTGCCGAATTCTATGTGTAAGAAAAATAATTTGAATCTGTTGCAGAAGTACTAAGTATATCTAATTCATCTTACGCAGTTTGTATACGCCTCCAATACGGGCTTTTATTACAGATAATATTTTGCATTTTATAATAAATAATTTCAAACTACTTGAAATTTTATAAAATTTTAAAGAAATTTAAAAATAACACATCCGTAACAAAATACAAAATTAAAAATAAAAAGGCAATCAGCTGTTACAGCAAACAGCCTGCTTTGCAAAAAATGTAAACAGTATATGCAGTGATGCCAGAAACACAAAATTTCAGCAATGCTTTAACATAAAGTACCTTTCTACCAATCTTGAATTGACATAGTTAGCTCTGAAACAATATACCGGGTTTTCCAATAGGGATGATATGATTTCTATATTTATGCATTAGAATCATCTTCTCCGATTACGATAACTTTCATCTGAGTGGTGCGGTAAATAAACGAAACTTTCGATTCCAGTGCGAAGAAAATCCACATTATTTATGAACAGCCATTACGTTTACCTAAATTGACAGTTTGATATGGTTTTTGGTCTGATGGAATCATCACTCCGTTGGAAGAAGCTAATTGCCAAGAACGCGGCGGAAAAATTAAACGCATGTTTTTAGATTTCGAATGTATTGAGAAATTAGATCTCTTAACAAAGATATATCAACATCGAGCAAAAAACGTTAAAATAAAAAAATAATAACATAAAATCAAGAACAATATTTTTTGTTGGTTCAATTACGTCAAGGTTGTCGTAACCTGATTTATGCATCACACTTTTTAACGAGAAATAATCAGTAAATCTGTTCCATTCTAATAATTTAGAATTTTTTTTTGTTGAACCGAGAGCTTAGACCATTTATCTTATGTGATTGACTGTGTTAAAAGCTTTTGACTAGTCAAACGCTTCTAGGATTAGCCTCTTACAGGTAACGATGGGAGAAAGGGAGTGATGTTCGACTGGAGATTGTTGCGGGGGCAGACATATATATGGAGTGTTGCTTTGCAAATTATTTTTTCAACTGCCTCTAAAGTACAGAACATAGCAAGAGATGGATGAATCAGAGAAGAATAAGGAATTAAAAGGCATATGAAGGCTAGGAAAAGCCATGAGGTGAGGTTAGACTCTGTCCGAGACTACATCAACAAATACCACGAAGTTTTGAACATGGTTCAATTTTAGAAGGTTGTGTCGATACTGAGCGTGCTTCCTCTTACGAAAAAAGTGTTTGTATTCATAATGTCAAAGTAAGTTTTTTGTTTTTACATTTTGATGATTTAGTGTTATTTACAATCTCTTCGTACACAGTTAACACTCGAAAACCATATTCATTGGTTGAAACCTTTGGAATAAATTTTTCAATAAAAAAAACAACACAGTTGATTTTGACATTATCAATTTCTTTTGACAAATTCTTGTGTTTGATCAATCGACACAACCTTATATAATTCAATCATGGTTTTGAATAATGAAATAGTTTTTTTTGACAAATTCTTTGTGATAAATCTATAAACAAATTTAACAATAATGTTCGTAAATCTTAGACTTGTTTCCTATGTTAATATGTACATACTAATGCTAAGTGAAACATTCAGTAAAAAAATGTTGTAAAATTATTCATTCAAAAAAATAGTATTTTCTTACAAATTTAAAAACAAACAAAAATTGAATATCAAACAATTTTTATTTATTCAAATACTTACAGCAGAGCAACTTTTCGAATAGTAATGATCGGGTAATATTCATACGAACGGTTACAAACCGGATATTCGAATCATCGGTTTTCAAGATATTCGAATAATTTTAAGAGTACTAGTACACACATAAAATAAACAAATAATCAGTATGTTGAGCCGAGTCGATTTAATTATGTCCGTCTGTCTGTCCGTCTGTATATATACGAACTAGTCCCTCAATTTTTAAGATATCGTTTTGAAATTTTACAAATGTCATTTTCTCTTCCGATATCGGGCCACTATAACATATAGCTACCATACAAACTGAACAATCGGAATAAAGTTCTTGTATGGAAAGCTTTCACATTTCACGATATATCTTCACGAAATTTGGTGTGAGTTATTGTTCATAGAAATAATGTAATATCGGAAGAAATTGTTCAGATCGAATTACTATAGCATATAGCTTCCATACAAACTGAATACATAGTTACTGAAAGAAATGCACCTGTGAAAGGTATATTAGCTTCGGTGCAGCCGAAGTTAACGTGTTTTCTTGTTCATTATAAAATTTGCATTTTTTCTTTGTCAAAATGTTTTTATCTTCACTTAAAGCGAGCGAAATAAAAAATAAAAACGGAAGGTTAAAATTACTTATTGCGTATATGTACATTATTTACTTAGTTTATTCTGATTAAAAAATAAACTTTATTTACATATTTGAAAATTTTTTTTATAAAACTCATACTAATGTTTTTCTTATCATATCTCACTCTATCCCCTTCTCTTCCTTTTTATAGAGTTCCGACGGAAAATCATTGGTAATTCATTATTTCTCTAAAAGTAAGTTAAGTCAATTATACGAAATGGCAGTGATTTCCTTGATTCATGTGATTTTCTTTAATTCCTCATAAGCAATTAAGGCCCCTATTACCGTTTTCAAACCAACTGTATGATGCAGAAGCATGGACTATGACAACATCTGAGAAGTCGACGTTAAGAGTTTTCGAGTAAAAGGTTCTGCGGAAGATTTATGGTCTTTTGCGCATTGGCCGCGGTGAATACCGCAGTCGATGGAACGATGAGCTGTAGGAAATATAGGACGACATTGACATAGTTCAACGAATTATTTACGAATTATTACCATAAAATTGAAAGTGTATTTTGGGGAACAACCGAACTATGCAAGTGACAACAATTGAAGGTTTCCGTACCTATTTGGAAATGAAAACCAACCAACCAAACACTGTGTTTACTTCTCTAAATGTATTAGAAAATTATATTGTAGAAGAAAAGCGGAAAATGTACTTCAAACCAAAATAACTGACTACTACAAATGAAAAATGTTAAAAGGAACAAAATTGATTTTTTTTTATATAGCGAATTTTCTTTACAGCGAAGTAAATATCCAGTCCCTTGGAAATCGTTATAGGGAGTTTCGACTGTATATCAAAACTTATTTCTTTTTTTATAATTATTCACCTTTTTGTGAGCAATAACTAAATTAAAGTGCTTTCATATTCTTTTAAAAATTTTCAGCTTATTAATTATTTGTCAAATCTTAATCCTTACAAGCAAATTGTAATTGAAAATCATAATGCGAAAAAAAGATTTGGGTTCAATTTAAGTCGAATGTTTCTCTTATTCGAATCAGAATTTAGATTCATTCGAGTCCATGACAGTTGAAAGTTGGTTCCAAAGCAGAACAGAACCGATGATTTCCATTTGGATTCGGGTTCTTGTCTAGTCAATGTAAGTCAAACCGGCGCCATTCTTCTCAATTATTTTGTAGATTTTATTTTGTTGGCACATTTACTATTAGAAGAAACACTGGGATCACAAGCAAACAAATTATTTAGACAAAAGCAAAATTAACGGCACTTTGAAATATTTACTCTTTTTTATTTTACGCGTACTGTGTATGTTCGTATTAATTTGTATTTGCATATATTATAATTTATAGCTTTTATATATGTATACATTAGAGCACAAATTATGAATTTTGAATATTCACGGCACAACATGCGGTGATGACTATTTTAATTGTGACAATATGTTGAATTACATGCAAACACATGAATATTATTGTGTAAAAGGTCCAAATATGTATATAAACATACAATTTTTGTTTTGTGTTGCACAATTTTTAATCTCGATGTCAAATACCAATAACTAAAATATATAATTTCTAAATAGTGGAAAGTAAAATGTGGCAAAAATTGATTTTTCTTCATATCTGTAAAGCTAATTTTAACATTTATTCCGATTTAAAAACTGAAATTTTTTCGTGTAATTTCTATGCATAGGCTTAAACTATTCCCCTTATGATGTAATACAGCTAGATCAAGTATTATATTCCTTTACCATAAGAATCAAATGATTAGACGATGTACATGACTTGGGTTTATTGACTGTTGACGTTTTACCGTGGTATTGCCATCCACTGTCACCACGTTAACAACATGACTACTTGGCTGGTGATGCGATTGCAAATGGGTATGATGGTGGCTAATGTCCCCAACAGTACTGGTGTTACTACTGCTTGGATGAAGTAGTGACGTTGTGGCTTTGACTCGTCTATGTAAAATGCGTTTACCCTAATAAAAAATTAATTAGTATACAGCAAGTAAAATCATAATACAAGAGTATACCTGTCGTGTTTTGTTTGATTTGGATTCTTCTATTAGACTATTTGGCACTTGAAATAACGCTTCTCCACGCGTTATCAGCATATTGGTAAGACGGCAGCACTGTGCAGCCATTTTCACTTGTTCCTCAATACTATTTTTGTCCGTTGGGTGTATGTAACGTGGCGGGAAAAAGGATGGTGCAATTATTGTTGCAACATTGTGCATATTCATTTTATTGTAATCTTTTTGTTCAATAATGTTGTTCAGAAAACGTATCAGAGTCCGCAATGTGTTTCGATTTTCATGTGGTAGCATCTGAACGACAATCGCCAGAGCTTTTGCTTGATCTGCTATTGGCAAAGCATGGCATTGATAGAAAAGTTGAATTAGTTCATTCGTGAGCAGTGGTTGAGGAAGCTCCCGTAGCCAACGCTTGAGTAGGGCACTTAGATCATGCACACTAGTTGAACTCAATAGTTGCGTGAACTTTTTCGGCTTCTGATAGAAAGTCGACTCTAGCTCATTGTAAAGGATTTCAGTCTAAATTTAAAATTATTAAATCAAATTGCATATAATATTCATCGGGAAAAGAAAATTACCTTTTGCTTGTGCCCGGCAACGCGCAGAATACCTTCCTCTTTAGCACCCCGCTTATTTAGTTCCTCTAGAAGGCCTTCTAAAAACAATGGCACCAACGTGGAGTCTCTACCTGTTATTTGCTGATCACGCCGTATAAGAGCATTTAAAGAAACGCCAAAGAGGTGACCCTCTTCTTTTCGACGTCTTTTAAATGGTTTCCGCTTATCAAGCGAAACATGATTTCGATCGAATAATGCCGCTAATTCTAACCAGAAAACAGCTTGAAGACGTTTCAAATCTGTTTCGTTAATGGTATCTATGTCTGTACAAAACTCCAATGAAGCGTCACTATTATCCACAACATCCTAAATAAAAAATAAATATTGGAGAAAATCAAATTATATGCTTTTCCTAAATTAAATAGCATTAATCTAGTTCAGCCACTTACCACTCCATCTTGACTAGAAGTCTCACGGAACATATTTTCAAAACTAATACCGTCCCTAGAAGATGGCGAGTTCTGTACACTTTGTGGGGGGGTCTCCAAGTGTATTTTTTGCGGAGTGCTCTCCGAAGAAGAAGAGCTCGACAGGCGCGCAGTATTAGATAGACATTCGTCACTCGATTCTCCTGAAGCGTTGGTATCACTGTTTGAATATTGTATAAGTTGACCGTGTACACGACTATAATGGAAAAGTTTCGTTTTTTAATTGGTGAATAAAAAGCTTCGAAATATACAAACCCCACTGAGCAGGATGGATCCGAACCAGAACGATTTCGTGGGATATGGATGGTGCCAATACGAGAAAAACCTAACAGCTCAATGCCCTCTGCAGCAAACATTGGAATATCACAGCGAACGTGTGAACCTCGAAAAATGTCTTGCGAACCTTTAAGTGGAGCACTTGGCGTCCGACGGAGTCGCTGTTTTTGATTTTTGCCCAATTGTAATGTCTGATGGCCGTTTCCTGAGTCTGCAACTGAGCCATGATCGAAAATGCTCACAAAGCTTGGTCTGCATAAAGAAATTAAAGATGACAACATTTTTTTTATTAAATTTATTAAAAATGTATGTATTTAATTTATACACATACGTATGTATGCTTGATTAATTTCGACATTCAAGACGTGTATTTTCTGTTTATTTAGAAATTACTTACATCGATGTGTTTCCCCAAACTTCGTCTCCGTGGATAGAGTCTAAGGAGTCAGGAGTAGCACTGCGAGATCGTGTTCCTGTACTGGATTCCTACAATTTATATTACTATTTTAGCAAAGAAATATACAATTGTAACATGTCTTTTGCTTACATCAAAATCTCGAAAGACATCCCTAATATCAGGTTTGCGTTTTTGGCGATTTTTCGTCCGACCTCTTACTGTGTGGTTCAGCGCCCGAACGCGCTGTTTTATTGCTTCGGCGTGAGGCATAGATAGTGAAGCTAATATCGGTTCCAATTCCGAAGTTCGTAACTCGAGACCCTTTATATTAAATATAAAACATTCGTTGCGTTATCAAATACTTATAATTTTACATATACCACTATATAAATAATGGCTTCCTCACATAAATATTTCCCGCAACCATTAAAAAGTAGTAGGAGACAATGTAAAATAATTTCTGTACAAATTTTTGTGGCAAGTGTTTTAAATAATTGGACGTAATATTTCGTAAACAAATTTAATTTAATCAATTGACCATAACTGATATGTGGATGGTATCAACGAAAGTCGATAAAAGATGTTTGAACAAGTTGCAAGCAGAGTTGTATTCTCGTACAGAAAAGAAACCTGCAGTAATAAGCTGATGACTATAAAATTATTACATTCCCTTCAATTCAATTACAACTAAAATTTAATGATGATAAATATAAATTATTAATACAAAAAATTGCGATTGTAGCTACTTATATCATAAGCAGCAAAATCGTCCCAAGTAGCAAAAATTGTCTTTAATTTACCGTGCGATTCTGTACTGTCAGTTAGTACAGTCTCAAGTCTCTAAATTTGAGTTTTTAATAGCGGGATTCTGTAACCAGTCTCTAGTTCCTATTTGAGACATTTTGAGGTAAAGTCTCAATTTGTGACTAGTTAGTAACTAACTACTCACTAAACAGTCTCTAGCATTAGTCTCAAACTATTGCCTCAAATTTGAGACCTGATAGTTAGCAGGTCACAAACTAAAAAGAACTCTTGTCGCCATTTTGAATATACTGAATAGAGATCATCACAGATATTAATCGATTATAGTTATTTTCTATTTTTAAGCAATTCAAACACGAAAAGGTTAAAAATAAATCAATTTTACATAAATTTCGTTAATATTATAAAACAAAGTCAACATATATTTTTATTTTTATTGATAATTATGTTTTTTGGCTATGTTATAGAAAATTTAATATTTGTTATCGACATATTTATTTTCATTCAAGTTTAAAAACATCTCTGAATAATGAAATGTAATAGATTTTGTGACTGTCACTTACAGAATAGCAAAATCGTCTGAAGTCTCAAAAATTGTAATAAAGCCAAAAAAAAAAAATTATTTGCGAATAAAGGCAAAAACGTTTTTGTTGGCATAAGAATCCAAAGGATTGTACTTGAAGTTTAAATTTGAATATGTTTGTATAAATAAATTTCATTGGAAAAAATAACGAACTCAGGGCTGCTTTCTCAATGTATGGTTACCAGCGTTTCTATCCGCTTAATAGCTTGTACTTAATAAACATCAACAAATTGTTGGACCGGCCAATGCACATCGTTAATGGAGATGTCCGCTTAATAGAGCTTTCATTGTATTTTTTATTTATGAATTGTTTTTACTATCCTATCTTCTAAGTTGGTTCGAACTGAACACAACGTGCTAAATTTTGCTAAAATCTGTTCAGTAGTTTAGGAGTCCATCGCGGACAAACAACGTGACTCGTAACATTTTATATATAAACATATTGTTTTTTATACCTTGAAGTTTTCTTGTTTTTTTTTTTACATTTTCATTGCAAATAAACTTATTTGGAGAATTTATTTAAATGGAGTTTTTACCTGCTCAAATGGTTTTATGAGCTGTGGAAAACCAGCGGCTACCAGCCATTCAGCTTCCAATTCACCCTCTATAAAAAATAGTAAAATAATTAAATTTTGTAATAAGTTTAAAAAACATAACTCACCTTCATAATGCGCCTCAGGTTCATTATGTGGCGAATTCGTCTGATACTCATTAAGAAATTCGCTGTAATCTTGATCGGATGTGTTGTCTAAAGATGTGTTGCTACTTGTCATTTTAACATGTTGACTTTTATTTATATTTGGAAAATATGGCATATTGTTGCTTTGATCACTTTAGCGAAGAAATTAGAAGTTTAGAAAATTATTGCACAGTGTTGGGCCTATCAATATTCCTGTGCCGTTTTATTTCTATTTACAGTGCAAGACACGTACAGTCTACTCCATATTGACAATGCTGTGTTCGATTTGGGTGCCGTTTGACGTTTAAGTAAACTGCTGCTAAAAGAAAAGAGTAAAATCTTCATTTAATCAAAATATTTATGTTTTAAGCACTATATATGTACATATCTATTTACATATATAACTATTTAGTACATACATTTATACATATTACAATTATACATATGTACATACGCAAGTACAGCAAGGTGTTTCTGATATAATAGCGTTTAAATGCTGAATATTTTTAATAATGCAAAGTAATATGTATGTAGTTATGAACGTATGCCACAACAACAGCAGTAATACTTTTCCAATACCAATCGGAAACTAACATGTTGCATGCGTATGTATGCATTCCAATATGCACATTTGCTGTCAACTAAAGCTACTCGACGAAAAAAATCTCTGTGGAGCGCAAAGTGTGTCTATAGGTTACACTTCCGTTTGCGACTAGAAATATCTACATACATACATACATATGTATGTGTGTACATACATATATTCATATGTGCGACTCATAATTATTTTACAACTAATTAATAATAATTATAAATAACTCATTACAAAATCGTTTTATTATTTGAATTTGTGTTTAGTGTTAGTCTGTCTTTTTAGGACTAGTCGAAAGATAGTACTTATAACCTAAAAAGATTTTCTTGGTGACTTAACTTTACGCTAGGGTGACAGACTTTTCAAACACTGATGTATGTACATACATATATGTATGTACATATGTATAGTATAGTGTATAGTGTATAGTGAATATACATACATACATGCATATGTATAAGGAATTATAGCGGCTTGATTTACAAACCTGAAAAGTCGCGTTTGCCAGATATGTTCTACGGATCATTCTAAATTTTGCCTAGGAAACTATGAGTCTAAAACCGGTTTTGAGGCAGCGATGTTTAATGCGAAGTGCTTTAGGGATCATAGAAATGATCAAAGAAATGTTCGTCAGTTTCTGAGATATCCGGATGAAATTTTATGCAAACATAGGTGCATTTCGATATTATATTGATTATTTGTCGGAATCGACAAGATCAGGCAATTAAATATTTTATATATTTGCTATACAACTGTTTATTCAGATTTTTTAAACTTAGTCTTAAAAGTCATGGGCTTAAAACCAGTTTTAGAACCATGGTCTCTTAGGCAAAGTTGTTTAGAATAATCCGTAAAACATTTTCCGCATACACGATTTTATAGAAAATAAATTTACCCGCTCTAATGTACACACAAACTATATACAAACATACCGACGTAGTGGATGCGTACTAATGCGCAATTGCGCCGTCGTAATGGTTAATTAGCGCTCTCCTACACTAAGTACATATATATGTATGTATATAAAGGGTTGTCAAAAAGGTCTTGCGGTATTTTTATTGAATTTTTTTTTTATTGAAATTGAAATAAATTTTTGATGACTCATGCCCAGCTCTTGACCGATGCTACGGCTGCTAATATGCCGGTCTCTTTCGACCAATTCAGCGATTTTATCGCAATTTTCGACGACATGCCTTCCGGAGCGTGGCGCATCTTCGACCACCTCTACACCAGAACGAACGTTTTCGTTGCGAAACCATCGTTGTGCGGAGGAAATGGAAACTGTATCGGGTCCATAAACTGCACAAATTTTATTGGCGGCTTGAGATGCATTTTTGCCTTTATCGTTGTAGTACTCTAAAATATGCAGTATTTTCTCTTTATTGTGCTCCATGTTTGCGGGGCTATAACTCACGAACGACTTAAAAGAAACGACAATCAATCAAACACGTGTTAGCGCGTGAAATGAGCTTTCCAAAAAGGTATAGCATGACCCGATGCGACGAATAAAACTAGAACTACGCGCTTTCAGCGCCAACTAGCGAAAATACCGCAAGACTTTTTTGACAACCTAATATATACATATGTATGTATGTAGGTATGTAAATAATTATAAGGAGTATGTGCATATGTATATGTTATGTATACTGACACGTCCTGAATGAAATTCCTATAGGAAATCGATTTATTGAAGAATTTTATCCTAAGTAATATTCATTTTATAAGTTGTTCTCGTTGAGAATGGATAAAATTCATGGCATAGGCATTGTTGGTTCATAGTATGGGCAGTTATGCAGAGTTAAATGTGCATATGAATTGTGTATGTATGTATGGTGGATATTTATGTAAATGTTGTCGGAATAATTAAACGAACATTGATGAATTATAACACAAATGTAACTATTACAACAAATTTTGTTGATTTGGCCATGGAAACCGCATCGCATTCGTAAAACTTTCAAAATTAGCCAAGGCAAAGATGTGGTAGCTCAAATAAAAAGAGAAAAAAAAATCCCAAAAGCTGCAATTTGTTTCGATTTTGGTTTTAATGTGGCGCTAATTTCAGTTCATATGCTTCGCCCTATGCAATTGTCACTTTTTTACTCAGTAATCGGATTTAATTTAAAAAATCAATTAAAACATGTATTTATTTTATGGGTAAATAAAAGGTTACGAAATTATGTTACCTGCTTGCTGTACATACATACATACATGCATAGACCTACATATGTACATACATATGTATGTACATATGTCAGTATTTTTGGTCAGATTTGCAATTCATGCGATTCATGCAACTGCGTTGCTCTGCATTGTTCGCCGTTGTCGAATGTTGAATTGCATTTTCTACATTTGTAAAAGAGCATTACATACATACATATGTGCATATATGGTACATAATACATCGCATACATATGTACATATGTAGGCATCAAATGGAAGTTTCAATACAGATTTTAGAAATTAGAAATTAATATACTTATGTACATACATACTTATGTATCTTTTTCCAGGGATAGATAGTAAAAGGTTGCCTAATGAAAGCATAAACTTAAAAAAAATAAAAAAAGTTTGGTTTAAAAGTAAGTTTAGTAATTAGTATTCCATCTTTGTTCTGATTTACTGCACGAAGACGTGTTGGCATAACTCGAACCAATAGACGCTTCATCTCTAAGAAAAATGATGGCAATTTTTTTGGCTGCTTTTTGGTATTTTGGAATCAAAAATTGACCACAAATGCTCGATTGTATTTAGATCCAGTGACTGAGCTGGCAAGTTCAGTTTTTCTTCAAAAAAAGCGAGTAGCCAGGCGAGATGTGTATTATCTTATTGGGAGACAAACGGCGCCAAATTCATTTTTCGCAGTTATTGTCAGATTTTCGCTAAGGTCAACATATGAAGCACCCGTCAATCGTCCGTCGATTTTAACTAAACTAGCCGCACCAAACTTTGAGAAACAGCACCAAACCATGAGAGAACTTCCTCCATGCTTCACTGATGATTATATGCACTGTGGTTTTAAGCGATCAGAAGGTTTACACCACACACGCGGCTTACGTATTTTTGAAATTCTTAGTTCGAATTCGGATTCACCGGACCAAATAACTTTATCCCAAAAGTTAGATATTGTTTTGCAAACTCTAGTCTTTTGTCCTATTCGCAATGGAAATCATAAGCAGTTTTTTTGCATAGTTTTCCAAACGAAATATTCGTAATTTCCTTTGCACTGTACTAAAGGAAATATCCAAACCAAAACTTTCGATCAACTCCCTCGATTAAAATTCAGTGCATTCAGCAACTTTTCTTCATACAAGTCGCTCAACGTGTATAGAAATTTTGGGCTTTGGACCCTCACCGTGTTGAGTCTTGCATGACTTCCTTTTCTTGAAGTTTGAAAAATCTTTTTTGCCCCTCCGATCGAAATGGAATGGAATTTCTAAGCCAAAAATTTTAAATGATTTTTACATATGTATATACATACATGTATAAATAATAGATTTTTAGGTCTGAAAACTCACTGAAACTGACATACATATCTAGTTCCTTAGTAAGAAAACTCTTGGGATTCGATTATAAAATACTATTGTTGACGATTATTATTGCAATCTAAATCGCTACTTATCGACAATATTAGTGCCTGCGACGCAAAATTATAGCTAAAAGGTAAACCCTAAGAACACTGGAAAATAAAGTGTTTCGAATCATAATTTTTTTTTCAATATGTCTTATGCTCTTCCACGTCTATAATATGGCAAGTAAGGTTCTATTTGCAGGCTAGCTCATTTCAATACTTTACTGTTCTTCGCGATGCTCTAATCATCACTATTGTCATTGTTTTTCGTGTTCTTTGGGGTTCTCAAATTCTTTCATCGATTTCGCTTGGTTGCCAACTAAAAATGCATCAGTATTCACCCATTCAGATGCAAACAAAATGCAGCCATCAATGTTGTCAACAAAAACAAAGGCAAAAGACATTTTGTAGCCTCTGGTTAATGCAAAAAATATGTCTTAGAATCTTTTGAAAGTTAGCTTTTACATTTTATATTTGTTTTTATTACATTATTGGCGCCGAAGCCCTCAGAAAAGTCAATAAAAGTAAACCTCAACTATCTTAATGCGCCGGAATACTTCGAATACATGCCTCAATATTCGCACACACGCATACTTGTACTTGGGTCTTCTCTGTTGCCTTTGCCACCCAGCTAATTTTACTTAACTCGAAGAATCACACTTTCAAAAGCAATAAAACGAGCTCCGGCACAATGACTAATCGAAATGTCGCGATGACTGCATAAGTGGAAAAGATTTTAGGGGACAACGTGGTATGTTAAATTAAATTTCCAGATTATTTTACGCATTATTACGTACACTTCATAGATGAGTGTGTTTCGTAGAGCGAATACTTGCCTTTATCTTTGTAAGAATATAAAATGCTTTAATAACTTTGGACTCCTGATTTTAGGTATGAGAATGAGAGTGAGAAGAAATTGTATAGGAGATGATCCATGAATACAGAAATTGTATAGGAGATGAGCTGAGGGGATATATATCGGCTGTCTGTATGTCGCATCTTAATGTCTTATAGCCCTGACAGATGAGCACAATTAATACGCATTTAGCAACGCTAATACGCTTTGCAATTTTATGGTGACGGACGGTAGACTTGTGCATTTAGACAGCTGATTGTGAAATTTGTTTATTTATAAAAAAAAAATGGAAAAAAAATTAATAAGAGAAATTATTAATAGAAATTTCATCATTTATAATAATTTTTTTTTATTGAGTTATAAAACTCATAACAAATAAAAAATTTTCCTAAAAATAATCAAACTTTAACTGTTAATATCTTTTAAAAAATCATGATAGACCTTTTTTGTAGAGCATTCAATTTCCTACAAAATCTAAGTAACAAGAAATTTTTTCAAGTAGTTGGAAGCGAGATATAATTTTTTCAATCTGATAATAAGAAAAAATAGAAAACTGTATGTAGGAGGACCTTCCCGTTACAATTAAAAACTCATGTTTGGAGAAGCTTTCTTAGAGGTGTCTAGGAACCTATTTTTCCGAGTACCGAACGAAAATTTTTTTTTTTTTTAATCACTCTAATGTATATAACACTGTGTCTACTTTTGCTTTGTTAAATAACAATATAAAAACATGTAATATAAAGAAGTTTGTCTTTTCACCATACAATAATTTGTTGAAATGTGTTAAACATCCAAACAAATAAGAAAATATGCCAGAGTTATTTACACACATGCATACATTTCAGCCGATGTTTTAACGGTATCTAAGGAAACATTTTAAACTGTTATTCCTGACCCACCCTAATATACATACATACATATATACAATACCAAATTACACGGAATATTTTTGAAAGTTGAAATGCATTTGTGATGCAAGAATGCATTAAAATGTTGAGAAAAATCTCACGACGCGGATCGGTTTGTCATACGACAGCGCCGCATGAGCGTTGACTTAATTACCCACAAACGAAAACGCCAAGCCACACGCGTGCACTTGGCAAGTTGAGGCCAATCGACCTGCCAGCCAGGCAGTTAGGCACACACACCTATGCATATGTACATGCTCACACCGACTCGCCTAGTTGGCTACTTAAGTTTTGGCCAAGCTAACTCCAACAGTGATATGCATATGTTCGGTCTTTAACGAACACTCCGAACATTGCCTTGATCAATAGGTTCGACATTTCACATCTACACACCTGTCTGCATACATACGCACTTGGGTATGTGCGTGCGTGTATGCAAAGTATGTGAGTGTCTATGGATTTTGTTAATGAACCAATGAGCACAAATCCAAACATATGAACATATTCTGGTAGATATTCGGTGTTTATGGCAAAATACCAGCTTACACGCTTACGCACAAGAAATTAATATACATATATGTATATGTGAATAGATGTATATGTGTGAATGTGTTTGTAAACGCTATTTTATCTGCTTTTTACCTTTCTACTGTTTTGAATATTTTCCAGTTGTTTTACCATTATATTCACTCTGCTGGCATGTTTTCGTAGCAGTACATTATTCATTTCATTTCAGGGCGCTACATATGCTAATGCCGCTTTCATGTTAACCGATTATGAAATTACAAATAAATTGAATCAAGTGAAATTTTGGTGACCCCAAAGTTTTGTAGATATGTATACGAGTACATTTAATCACATGGACATTCTCAAATTTGTTAAAATAAGTAAAGGAAGACACGAGCGGGGAGTTTCATGGAAATTCATGTGTATGTACGTACATACATACATACATATGTACATATGTTTGTATTCCATGATATATGCGTCGGCATTCCAGACATGACGTCCAGAGCGAGAAAATTGAAGCTTCCATTATCTTATACTTAAACAACGTGCTTTGATAAGTGCATGGCATATTCTACATGCCTTCACATTTATAATATGTACATATGTACATATGTATACAAATATGCGCAATCAACCGAAATCGCTTTAAAAACCGATTTTCATTTCGTGTAGTTGTTCAATTTTAACAAGTCATCCAATCATCCAATTGAATGAAAACTGTTTTTTGGGTAAGTAGAACTTTCTAAAAGTTATATATGTGTATATACATATGTATGTACATATATATACTTATATAAGTATATAGAACCGAAAAACAAAAGTAATAATGAAATCAGAACTGAATTTTGTACTGTTAACTTATAATTTTAGATAACAATTACTATTACAAACGCAACACCGATATACATGTGTGTGTGTGTGTGGATACCGATATGTGCAGAACGCCAACTTTTGTAAATCGATATTAACTGGAGGATGATGAAAGAATATTAAACTACCAACACATTCGTATTTACATGGCTTGCGCATCTGATCAAATTTGACCCGGACTACTTGATTAGGTTGCATTCAGTGTAAAGCCATCAAAAACTTGCCTCATGCGCGTCGTTCATCCGCCTTCATCTAATAATATAATGCTTGGAAATTATGCTGTTGGCATCAGATAGACGGAGCAGAGGATCTCAAGATCTCTAATGCATCGACTCAACAGATTTTGGTTAATGCTTGGGTATGAAGTGTGTCAGTGCTAGACTCAAGATGCTTGGCAACATAGAAGAGGACCCGGCGTCGAAACAATCTAGCCAATGGCGCTCAAAAAATGAACCAAAACCGACAGCTCAGCAGAGGCTTAAACAAGAGTATGCTAAGTTAGATTACTCATTGGCATTCTTGTATTGGTTCGCAAGCCTCTTATGTGTTAAAATACGTGAAAATTTCAGTCCGTATCAAATTTGTTCGGTGAATATATTCGACGTGAAACCATTCTTTCACAATTATATGGAAAAGATCGCATTCAAGTTGTTTAAATATGTCACTACTATTGTATCATCTATGTCCGATAACTGAGAATAAGTACTTTCCACAAGAAGAAATTTTCCAATGGAACAACTCAAACATCGGGAAACTATGATTTATGACTCTATAGTTCCAGGGACATATTGAGATCCCAAGGTGTGCACCATCACGGTCATTCTTCAAGTAATATACAGTGCTAATTAAATACTATAGATGGAAAGCCCTTAGAACGCTTAAAAGAGATACCGCTTTAGATTGGATAACTTTGTTGTGCACCTATGTGTTTCTTATGAAAGATTTCGTTTTGATTATCATTGCTCAACTCAAGAGCGGTTGAACTTGAACCTGCCCCCAAACCATGCAATGTGGTCAGCTATCGTTCGTTGTATTCAAGAATATTGCCAAATTAGGCACACCCAAACACTTTCGTTATCTAACCTGTTACAGTAATTCCGGCGCTGGAAGTGATATTAAGCATTTTCTAAGATTTTTTCTAGGAATGCGATTCCTAGCCCATTTAAATGTGCCCAATATTCCGCTCCTACACTTTTTTTGCATTGCATTCTGAGATTTAACATTGACTATTACATTGTACATGTATGTTTCTAGATCCGTAAAATTGTATATAAAGGAGAACCAATGCAGTGGCTTACAACATTTCACACAAAGATAATGAATTTAGACTCACCCAAGCGATACTTATTCTTTCAACGCTTTGACGCGAAAGTATTCATTCCGTCACCGAAAATTATTTAAACTTAACTGTGAGCCATTATTCACTCATTGTCAGTTTTAAGGTGAATGCTTCTTTCTTTCACTTGAAGAATATCTTTGTTTCGTTTTTCCGTTTAGAATTGTAAATAAGAAATTTTAACACTATTGTCATATACGAAAGCTTAAGCTTAGTGAATTCTACTAGTTGTTATTTATGAGGCTAAGTCGGGTTAAGGACAAAGATATATATGCGATGTAAAAGAAATACTGAATTTGTTGACATATCTATGGTATACTCATAATTAAATGTATATGAAAGCTTGACATCTTTTTTTTTAAGCTTTTGCTTCTGAAGCTTAATTAAGTGCAAATTTCTTTAGAGTTGCATAAATTAGTTTCTACATATTGCTGCCATCAAATGATAGAAATAGGTCGACTCTTTAATTTCAAATTGACCCAATTACACGCAAATGAAATGCCACAGCTTTTCATATAAAGCTAAAGCTTTCATAGAGATTTCCCTATAGTTTAGTGGCAGAATCTGTGAATGTGGGTTCAATAATATCATATAATTATGGAGTATTTTTCAAACCAGAAAACTGCGTTTAAGATCACACATCAGGGTGTTAAAACACGCATTAATAATTAGTCATCTTGAAAAGGGGATACTTTATTTAATCAGAACCAAATACACTTTCATAAAGGCAAAGGCAAAAATTCTTCATTAGCCTTTACTTTCAATCCAAGTTTCCACGAGATCAAGTTCATGATTCTATTATAGAAGGTTGTGTCGGTAGCACAAAAATAACAACTTGTCTAAAGTAACAGGATCCGTAATGTCAAAATCAACCGTTTTCTTTTGCACTGTTTCAAGAATAAATTTTTTAAAGATTTCAAATAATGAAAAGGCGTTTTTTGAGGAGAACTAAAGACGAATAAATAGTAAATAACACAAAGTCATCAAAATGTAAAGAGAAAATGCATGCGGAAAACAAATAACAACTAATTTTTACATTGTGGATACAAACACTTTTTCGTAAGAGGAAGCACGCTCCGCATCGACACAACCTTCTATAATTGAATATGCTTTGATTCAGTTCAAAGAAAATTGTAAAGACTACCTGTTCAAGTAAAAAATTTAAAATATGTACATATGTATATTCATATCTGTTAATTTTATACAGCAACAAAACAACAACAAATCTACAAAATTTAGGCTTGCGCAAGTCAAGCGTTGCGCATAGTGAGCGGTTGCAATTGCTAAAGTTGCCACCAAAATATAATTGTGCGCCGTCGCATAGACCAACCGACTATTGTTTGTACAAATGCATTTTATTCGTTTGCCACGGACTGGTGCATGTCTACACGGTGGAGAAACTTATCGAAGCAATCTGCAGCACTCACAGGGATGCACAAACATGTGTACTTATGAATATGGCAGTTAGTGTAATTTCAAAATTAGCCTAAATTCCATAACTAAAAGTTTGCGAAATCCTAAAACAATATTTGTACGAAATATTATTAGCACTAAAATGATACAAGTTGGGATATATGTATCTTTAAATATTTGCTTCTTTTAAAAAAAGTTATTGTCTACTGCGCTAAACATTAACACAATTTTCTCCACCGCTTGTCTGACTGGTTGTCTGACTGACTTCGTATGCTATTTAATGCGCTGACTAATTGGCAACATGCAATCGCATTGTGCCGTAGTATGTGAACCGATTTATTGGCGAAACATTTTTGGCAAAGAAACCAGAAAACATTGCGGTGCAAGACAAAATAGAGAATGGTTTTACTTGCAAAGATGGTTTAAAATGTCAAATATTCAAATCGTCCAAAATGTTTCATTACTCTTATTTTAAATTCTCGTAAACGTTAATACAAATGGAGACATGAAATATGGATCTTAGTTAACTGAATAAATAAAGAAATCATTATCACTTCAGATCAAAGATTTAGTTCGGGATTAAGATACGCACACTATTACTTAATTACGCATACTTTTGTAAAATAAAGTATGTACATAAACAAAGGATTACGTACTTAGTTTATCATAAATCGAGAACGGATATAAGCACAATCAGTACCAGCACCATGCTGTTATCCATAATAATCGAAATATTTTCCTGTACGTCAGCGCCACCTATCTTTCAAATACCTCTCGGGATTATTGCTATTTGAACACTGTATGTTATTGTATATACATTAGGGGCATCCCTACAAGAAACTGCTGATGGGTTTACGAATACACTTAAACCATGTTCAGACCGACACTTAATCACACGATTTCGGCTGTTGAGTGGTTTATCCCACTAATCTTATAAATTTATCAAGATTTCGCCATACAAAAATGACAGTTCGAAATCACTTCATCGGAGTGATTTGAAACTGATCCACGCTAAATCTTTCTGTGCGACTCTGATTTTGCGCAATCTACTTGTCAGCATTGGAAATCTATTACATATCACAGCTGATTTAGATACTACAAAGGGAAAAAATGTAAACAATCAAATTGTTTTTTTAAAGCAATGAATCTAATTTCACCCGAAAATCGAAATCAAGACGGCTTTTATTTAAAAATACTATATGAAAATGTTTTTTTTTTTTAATAAATATTAAGCGATGTGAATTCTTGAATGGCAAAAACAGCTGTTTTTTCATCTTTCCAACGGCAGTGAGATGGGCTGATTAGTGAATGTAATTAAATGTAATCTAATCCCTTTAAATTTTCGGCCTGAACATGGTATTACACCGTTCAAGAATTTGAGAAGAGCAACGGAATCTCGCTATTATGTACATATTTGAATTGTAATAAATTGTAAACATTATTCCTTTTGACGCTTTCAATTTCAAAATAATTTGATAATCGCAAGAATGCTCGCAATTGGTTATTGGAGATATCCTCCAGACAATTCATTGCAAAATAAGAAGTATCTTAATCCCGGATTTGCATTGCCGAATATTATGTCATCTTAAAAAAACGAAAAAACACAACAGAAATAACATAAACATGTTAAAAATCAAGATTTTTAAAACTAGCAAGCAGAACAGAAGCCTCTTTACAGAAGGTAAAATATATTTGTTCTTAACTTAAAGTGAACGCAAATAATTCAAATGAGATTGGAAACACAAATCTATTAGGAAACTAAACGTTATTAATGTTGCATTAATAACCAACGAATCTTCATACATATGTACATACATTTACACATGCATATGTACATTCTGACGACCTCCACAGCTAGATTTGGCATCTTCCTCCGCAACTGGGCTTACCATATGCAAGGAATTTAACAATGCCCACACTTATAAGTGCTTCTATTGAGGAAACACTAACTTTATTGGTAGGTATGTATGTATTTATATATGTACATATATTTCATATATGAATTTATGTATGTATATGTGCATATTTCATAACCTTGTGGTTCTTTAGATTTTATCTTTATAAGCTTGCATTATTCTCTATTCGCCTGTAAAAGTGTTCATAAACGCTTGTATGTACATATGTATGTAATTGTCGCGGGGTTGCTATTTATTGGCTTCTTAGCAAAGCACAATATTTCAGGGTTAAGAAAAACTGGCGGTAATTAGCACCGATTCATAGCGAAGCATTTGTGTGCAAGCAATGCTAATTCATACAGCTTATTTACACATGCAAATATGTATGTATGTATGTATATGTAGACACCTATTTATGTACATATACCCGCCCATACACGATTATTAGCAATATCAATATTTATATTGTGCATAACATACATACATATGTATGCATGAAGTTAATAGTTGACTCCGCCATTATTATGTACATGTGAAATTGTTTTTGTTTAATTACATAAAGATGAATTTATTTAAAATTTAATTTTTCTGTGATATGTATGTTTTATAACTACTTCTTGTTTATTTTGGCACAAATATAGATACATATGTATATGTATATACATATATAAGATATACTTTTTTTGTTTCTTGAATTTAGTAATTTAACAATAAAGATCGTAAATTAAAATTCATTAACCCTCACCGATTCTAAATCGAATCTGACACACACACACACACACAATCCCTTCAACTAACAGCCGTTTACCGCTTCAAAATCAACCCATACGGACGCACCATTGTATAAGGTTTTATATACTCACTTGTCAGTATGTATGTAAGCACGTCTGTCGGTGTGGCTAATGCCTGCAGACACGTTTTCGCATTTATTGGACTTTTTTCAGCTTCGGTTTGTAATGGCCATGCATCGGTGGTCTTAGTGCCACAGTAAGTTGGCTATTGGCCTAGTCACCCAGAAAGTACTTAACGCCGCCGCACCATTCAAGCTCGTCTTCGCACTTAAAGTCAAGCTTGTATTCGTGCAACAATAAAATTTAAGCCCAAAGTTTTTACGAGGCGTTTATTTGCCTTCTCTTACTGAGACTATCTTGTTGTGCACGAAGTTAAAATGAAAAGGGCAGACAAGAAGAACGCGCAAAGAGAGAGAGAGGCTAAAATTTTCATATCTTTATTTATTTGCACTTGTTTTCTCCGATTCTACTTTTATCACTAATGCCCTTCCCATTTCTTCCAGCTAAAGTTCCAACGCCAAACCTTTAATGGGTTGAATCCATATTATACATACTTATGTTTAGGTTTATACATACATATACTTATGTATAATGCTTGAAACCTATATTTTTGTGCATTGAGTGTTCACTTCATTTCTGCTTGTTCGATACTGTTAGATGTAGTCTCAGAGTGACACTCATTGCAAAAAGCTCCTTGTACAATGGTTTAAAATGCCTAACGGTTTGCGACCCCCACTTGCTATCACACATTTAAGATTGTTGTTTTCGTTGATCAACAAAATTAAACTTCTACATTTTTTAAGTTTTTATTATTGTATAAATCCAGTTATTAATATATGATCACTTCTTTGGCAAACGATGAGTTAATCGAATATTGAACTAATTTTATTTTTAAAATTCTAAGCATTTTTGTTTCTTCTTATCAAATATGAAATTAGAGTGATAAAATTTTGAATGTGGTCTTATCTAAACTTGGTTTGAAATCAGAGAGTTCTATCTTTAGATCAAAGCTACACTTTTAAACATTTTGTTCGACAAGAGGTACTTTATTGCCTTGGAATTAGTACAACCCTTGATAATTTTTTGTGCCATACTTTGCATTCATTAAGCATAATTTATGTATTAACGTAAATATGCACATTCAATTCGGGAAAGCAGTGGCAAGTGAGTTATTTACGAATTTCAGCACTTTCCATTTCTCCATATTGATTGCTTTTGGCTATGTGGCTATGTGACTATCCATCGCGCGATCTGCTCAGAATAGATAATGAAGCAAACAGTAGAAAAACTCTCTATAAAGTATATTTTGTGCCATTAAATACCTAGGCTACACGGTACCTAAAAATAACTAAAATAAAAAAATAGAGGCTAATATTAGCCAGTATTAAAGCCAATTAATAATTAATAAAAATCACATTTACTTGACAGTCAAATTCGGTTCAAACAGGCTCTCCGCCAAAAATGCACCCATGTGGACATGACAATGGTCTGACTGCACCCATTTGTAATATTAATCATTTTACGATGCCGAGAAACATATACATATACTAAGTTTCTTTAAGATATCTCAATTTTTATTGAAGTTATTCTATACACAGGCAGGCGGACAAACAGTCACACGGATTTCAACTAATCTCGTCAACCTGATCATTCATATAAATATAACTCAGTTTCTATATCGATTAGTTTTAGATGATAAAACAACCTATAGTGGAATGGAAGTATTATACTCTGTAGTAGCATGTTGCGAGCGTATAAAAACATGCAAACACACCAAATGGAAAGTTTTGTGTGATTCCGTTTTCTCGCCACACATGAATGCAACTGAAATAAGGAAATCAAGAGCCTGTCTGTATACTAAATTCTCCTAGGCCACTTCTGACATTTGCCGCCAAATGCGAAACCGCTAAGCTTTAGTTTGCTGTGGTCTCATCATAAACTCATCTGCGGAAACAAATAAAAATGGCTATAATTTTAGCGATTCTCTATTCTAAAACAAACACACCAAACACACTTATAAAATATGCGAAATATGTACATGTATGTATATGTATGTATAGCGGTATAAACGGTAAATGTGCTCGTATCTAGCCAAATTAACTTTGAATCGCACGCTCTTGACCAACTGTTTGCAGACAGCGTGCAGCTTTGAATTGGAACAATGTGTTATTATTGGCGCATGTGGCATGCAACTTGCGGTATTTTAAGCTGAATTAAAATTTTCGACACTCCAACTATTTATTTTTATGTATGAAGGAAATAACATTGTGGCATGCACTTTTAATTATAACTGGCTTTCTAGCGGAAAATGCTTCCGAACACATAAGTATTATTTATCTGACATTTTTTGCAAAGAAATACATATGTATATACACACAATACATATAAATTTTTTGTATGTGAATATATGGTAGTATTAAATTTTATCCTCTACTCAACTTAGTGTTTGCTAGTTTAAAGTAATTTTAGCATCAACTGCAAAGTTTCACTGATAAGAGCCAAAAACAAATCATAAGAGCAAAAAACTGGGCTTTCTTCTTTAATTTAAACTTTATCGGAAGAGGTTTTGCTTCAAACCTCGTCAAATAAAAAGTTGTCCATACACAGAATTGAGTTCGATCGATCAGTTTGTTTGACAGCTCTGCGGTATATTTGTCCGATCTGAACAATTTCTTAAAGGACAGAGGAGCAGAACCTTGGGTAATAATCTGTGGTGAAGACTCCTCGTCAAATTAAAAAGTTTTCCATGTAAGTTGGATCGGTCAGTTTGTATTACAGCCATATGTTATAGTTATCCGATGAATGAGAAAATGACCTGTTCGGGTATACTTATACAGACGCGCCGGACTTTGCAAAATGTGACCTGGTCTACGAAAAGGGAGCTAACGTGCGAAAACTAGTTTTCTGGGAAACAGCTGTTAAAAATAAACAACTCGTTTCGTCAGTTTCTCGTGAATTAAATTGATTTTTGACACCTAAGCCCCCTTTCCGTAGACCAGGTCACAAATAGCGTCTCCGACGTTTACTTTTAAAATCATAGTGGCAAATTTAATATATGTAATATAAATACATATTTTTTATTCGACCATATAAGACGAAAAGTTCAATAATTAATAAATTCTTGAACACTTTTTATTGTCGTAAGGAAATAATTACATTTCCATAAGGTGGTATTCTTCCTAAACTGTAGCATTTGAGGTTTTATGCATTGAGTTACACACGTCCTTTATAAGAGATCCCCAAATGCATTAATTATAAACGAGCTAGCATTTTACTAACTTAACCAACTTAACCAGTGGTCAAACGAGTATGGTTATGGTCGACCAAACAATAGAGCGTCGAGCGCAGATGATTCATCGCGTCTGTTTCTTTCATTTTAGCGGTTAGTACTGGCCAGCAGCCATCAGTCGTGTATCAGCCGTTAGCTGTCTGTCATTCCGAGCTATAAGTATTTTGCCAAACTAGTTTGCTGCACCTGCCTTCCTCCCTGCCAAGTCAAAGCTTACCAACTCTGTGAAACTTAAGCTTCGACAAACTAATTAAATATGCCGATTAATGTCGTTTTCGGGAAGTATACACACACATACCTAAGTATGCGTGCGAGTGTGTATGTACATTTGTATATGTTGTAAACTCCACGGTCAAAACTCGTTTGGTTTGCATACATGTATGTATGTATGTATGCGCATTTGTTCGACTTTTTGTACTGATTTAGCTGATTCGAATTTTTAGCGATTTGCAATTCTTCAATATTTATTAAATATGATGCTGACATACACACGTTAATATGTACATATGTATGTACATATATTAAACTTTGAGCATACATACAAATGTATATGTAATGCTAGCTGCCTTCGTATTCATAACAGCAAAATCTGCGTCTAAGAAGCAGTTGTTTGCGTTGCTAAGACATTCTGATTGCTTCACATAATTACTTTATTAAATATTTTATTTTAAATTGCATTAATGTATTACTTCGTTTCATACACAATTTTAAATACAATAAATTAATATGTGAACGTGGAGTGGAGCTGCAAGGGCTTTTTGTACAAAAAAATAATTTATGTACTTGTCGATCCTTTTATTTCAGTTTTGAATTAAAAGTCATGTAATTTATGGCCCGGTGGGAAATGCACAGTTCAAATTTTTAAAAGAGAAACTCGTTTTTATGTTTAATATATGCGTTGCGTTCATAAAAGTTGATTAAACCCTTCCAAAGCCAGCGCCAGAGCACTGTTAATGTGTTCATATGGAGCAACAACGCTTCAGAAATGGTCATTGGAATCGCATGTTGATATTATCACATGAATGCTCACGCTTTGGCATCTAAGCTGAACGGGAATTGTGATTTTACTTTCTTTGGTTGTTCAAAGTACGACGTGAATTAGACAAAAGTTCGTCACGCTGTTACTTGCTAAATTTAGATGCACGTACATATGTATGCACATACTATATAAACCCCATATCTGTTTGTACGTTTGTGGTAAAGTATCTCACTTTTAACCATTCAAGTGACAACTATCAGAGTTTAATAAAAAAAAATATTTAAAAACATTACAATAACTGCAATGCAATACTAATTTGTATATATTTACAGTTGTTTGTACGACAATAATTAATTCAATCTTAAAAATTTTAAGATTGATTTACGAAAATGTGAGTGCCGTAATTTCTCCACATTCACATAAAAATATGAAATATAGAGAAATTAACAAAAACAAAAATCGGAAACTAATTGCACCCAAATAAAGAACTTGTTTGTTTGCGATACTCATACATAAGTATGTACATACATAAATCCACACATATCCATACGTCAACTAAACTATTAAAGTATTAGGGAATCCGCTCACGTAGACTCAAATTGTGACTTCATTTTTGTGCGTATACATATGTACGTTTGTATGCCTTTATTTTTATTGTTCTTCTCTAAATTTCTCTTGTAGATTGCATGCTCCTTTTATAATTCACTTGAGAAATTTTGTTTGTATAGGTCTGCATACTGATGTGTAGTTGTAAAATTATTTACCCATATTTATTAGTTAGCTGCGCATAAGAAATGAAATACACGCTATTTCCTGATAAATGTCATTGGGAAGGTCGTTTCTTATCACCTGCCTTATTAGCTTAAACTTACGGCTTAGATATTTTAGATTAGTTGTTGTTGTAATCCGTTGTGTATTTAGTACAGAGAGAAAACAAAAATAAGCATTAAAACAAAGTGTTAAAAATGAAGTCTCGAAAATCTTTTTTTTTTTTGTACTAAACACATGACAAATGTTTCTCTTTGTAGATGTACATAATAATTCAAATTTTTATGATTTTATGTACACTTCTCATACTCTTTACAAAAATCGCTAATAATGGAGTTTTGAAAAGGCCGAAGCGGTCTGATCGGCTACGGGCGCGATGACTTCGCGACCCAAAATTGTTGATACGAATTTCAGGAGCTCGTGTGGACTGAGCTTTTAACGTGGTAAAGCATATAAATATTTTCACAAATCTGTAAATTGTACATACATAACATTTTTTACATTACATTTTTTTAATAACTGAAGAGTATACAGCACTTAAGAATCATATACTTTTATACTCGTGTACGTTATCATGATATCACGATAATATGTGGACTGCCAAACAGTCATTGGCGTTCAACGAGTTACACAATTATTTACAGACCAAACCGCACAATCTGTGTGGCAGCCCAAGTTTCAAGCAACTCTATCCGCACTTCCAAAAATTTAAGGTGCGTCATATGTTTAAAAACTCACATACATTCATACATACATATGTACATATTTATACTGGTCTTTTGAATACTGTCATCCGCACAATAATCTGAGAGTTGCCTTTTTTCTGCAGAAAACCGCAAAACCTATGCAAATTATATTTATGGGCTTTACTTGTGCTTCCCTCATGTGTGCGATATTTTTTATCTTATCTTAAAATTCTTCTTTCAATGTTTGAACGGCACACTGAACTTCTCGCTCACGAAATAAACAACTATGGAATTTAGGGTTCTGGACAACAGTGATAAAGTGAATCAAGCACTTACCGACACAATTTAACACCGTTAAATTAAAATGTTGCGTTAAGAGTTCGCGGATTCAAGAGAAATCACTCGTTTAGCATTGAAAAGTGTGTCGGTATTTCAGATGCAAAATCGCACGTTGCTTATTTACCACATTCGGATATCTTGGAGTGTTCGCAAATAATATGTACATATGTATTTGCAAAAATTTTTATATTTAATAATGTATTCATGTACATTTATATGCTTTAACCAAAGTTCTTTTGTCATAAATTTTCATAGTATGTGTGTGTCTGAGTATTCGAAATGTTTCAAGTAAAGAATTGGAATGTATAGTTGTATATCTTAAACATAACCCTAAAATAATTCGTAACGCATTTTATAATAGAAATTTTGAGTTTTTTAACCCTGTCCGGATTACAATGGAATCCGGATTAGGCCATGTCCGGATTAGCGGGCCTCTACTGTATCCACACTTTTTACAATATAGGGTAATTTTTTTCGTCACTTTCTTAGTTTATTAATTTTAGATGCATTTTTCTCTAAGCTACTACCGTACTCAGTGTTATTTCAAAACTACTTGACCGATGCAGTTAAAACTTTATATATATTTTTGACATATAAAATACCTCTCCCCATCGTTTAGTATTTTTTTTTTTAAATTAAGCGTGTTTTCCACCCAGAAAATGGCGGAACTTTTTAGTAGAAAGTAGCAGTTTACACTTTAAATGGCCGCCAAAATTTTTTAACCGAAAAAAAATATAACAGAGTACAAACTGGGGAAGATTTGATTATAAATTGACTATGTAATTTTCCATGGTTTTTTATTTTCGGATAATTACCAGCCGAGTTATGGTGAACACCGCAAAGTGTTTTTTTTTTTCTCAAGACATTCTGGGAGAAGCTCTGTTACCGGCTTATATGTATATTCCGAACGAAAAAATTACCTTACATTGTCAATAGTATGCTCAATAATGTACAAAAGACATTTTTTACTATAAAAACCTTTTTCACGAGAAGAGAGTAGAGCTCAAATAAAGAAAGAAAAGAATGGGCGAATCGAAATCGTAGACGACTAGAACTTAAGAAGCCCATGCACTACTATCAATAAACAATTGGAATCAAACATTTCCCAAGTAACAATTAATTAATTATAAAACAGCATGTCATCCAAATTACATTAAACATAACTGAAAATGGACACATGTGGGACTAATCTCAGTTCACCGATCATTTTATAACCATCAGAAGATCTCACGGGAACACGAAAGTGGGAGTCACGAAAATTAAATATTCACTGCCGCAAGTGTGCATACCTTTAAGTATGTACAATCAATATTTACTCTAATTTACGTTGACATTTTGTTCAACTGCGAATCGTGTGTTGTTATCACATTAAAAGTAAACATCAAATAAACGTCAAGCCACAATAATACCCGTCTGCCGTACTTGTCAAGGTCCTTTCTGAAATATCTCAATTGTTATTGTTATTTTCTGTTTTGCCGCAGCTCAGACTTGACGTTTTTCGCTATTTGTACACACTCACAGTATGAAAGTGTTCAATGTATGTATGTATGTATGTATGTATCAATTGAGTTTTAATTGGTTTTGTTTGTTTTCACTTGTTTCGCAAAAGATTGCTACTAAGCATTTGTTGGTAATTCATTTCTATTAAATTCGAACCAATTGCTACACCTGCGCTTGTTCAATATACGTATGTATTTATTCTTAGTATACGGCCGACTAGAGCCAGCTAGATGGATCCACCAACTCTTGCTTCTTCTTACTCTGAGACGGAAACGATTGAATATCTGTTCACATTTTCGAATGATACAATCGTTTTTAGTTTACTTTTGGTAGGAAAACCTTCCCTAGCTAATTCTCTGGACAGGTTTCGTATACTAACGAATGATGAATGTCCTGCAACAATTTTAGTTTTAGACACCTGAGAAAGCGGTACGTTGTTGTTGGATAGTTGAGCGTTTTATGATGTAGTTCTTTAAAACCTAGGTCTGATTAAGCCATAATTCAGTATACGATTTTATCTTGTTGTCGCACAGAATCTAACGGTTGAGTCCAGATAGTTGCAATCTTACACCTTCAATGGTTTTAATTAATATTCTGACCACATTTCAGAATTTTTCCTTTCTATTGGTATTCTATATATCGGTAGATTCCTACATTCAGCCACCTGAATGCGATGGGTTTCAATTCATTTACCGCACTAATATTTTTATTCCTACTTTTAATATTCAACTTTAACTATGTTAAAGAGCCATTTCAATTATGGGACAATCAACTGGACAACTGACACGAGTCTTATTACTAGTTATCATAATTTTCACGGTTCAACATCCTGTTGGAGTAATTGAAGCTTTGCAATCGAGTACATACTGGCTAACAGAGTCTTGAGCAGCAACCACTTGACGCGAAATACGAACCAGTTATGCACTAGTATATGTATGTCGCTATCAGCGCTTAACTTAATCTATGTTAAACAAGCCTTTAAGCTTCTACGTGTTTTCTTAAGATTATTTCGCTGTCGGCTCTCCCGCATATATCGACATGACATCTCCAAGATGAACTACTATTGGCAGCTACCTCCGATATTCGCCTAGTTCCTGTAATCCTGGTAGCTATCGACAACTACTGTAATACATATGTACACAACTCTCAAGTAGCTATCGATTGAGCGTAATTATAATTATGTTGTAGCTTTTCAATCCTCTGGGCAATGGACATATTTATCAGACAACGACAGGATGCGTGATTCGTAAGCAAGGCGTTGGAAGGGTTAGTGCAGTGGGCGGTACAGCGGATGTGGCATCGGCAACAATCTACTCAGCGGCATTGAGATGCAGATAAGTGGGCATCAACGCATAGCTAATCGCATGCGGCCTTGGGTACGCTGGCTGTTCGTAAATGAAATATGTACATCTGGCTGTCGTCGAGCTCTCTTCAGCGAACTAAACAGATTGTGCTGAAACCTTTGAGCAAATGGAAATATGAGTGTGTTTGCAAGTAGCATGATTCTCGATTAACACGCATTGTCTGCAACAAACTAGCTGCAGTCGTTGTTTTCTTTGATAAGAACGGAAACGTTCATTGACCCGTTTCCGAACATTGATCAGCCATATTTTTAGTTAATTAAATTGATTACTAGCTTTTCCCGCGGCTTCGCTCTCTTGAATAAATATTAAAGATTATCAATACATCAATACCAAATAAATAAAACATGGTATGTACACGAATACTATGTGATGATTATCTTCGTGGAGGTGGTATTAAACAAAATTTGTTTGATTAGCGCTTTTGATACATTTTTGTGTTTCAAATTTCGAAATTTATCAAAAACAGTGTGAAATCGATTTTTTTTTTACGAAGATATAGATATACATATATAGCTATAGTGACTTTTTTGAAATAGTACAGGCCCCTTTTTTACGTGTCATTTCAACTATTTATTTAACTATTACACACCCGATAAATTAACATAAAAAATCGTTTCGTATTCGTCATGAATGTATTTATTTATAAACAAAAATCGGACCGATTAGTTCATTTCAACATTAAAAAAAATTTACGAAAAACAGTGATTTTTCGGAGGGTCACACTGAGACGATCCTTAATTTTGAAACCTATTTCACAAATAGAAATTGAATTTAAATTTCTGAAATTACAAAATCGACAATGATTCTGCAAAAAAGGCTTCCTAGGCAAATATAATAACTAAAATTTTTCAAAAACCATTTAACATAATAAAAAGCATAGAAATGAAAAAAAAAATAACAACGAAGAAACAATACGACTTACATATAATAAAATATAACGATTTTATGATGAACATTTTAATTGCAAGTATTTGGTGTTTATAACAATGAATAGCAAAAAAATAATCCAAAATTATTTGTGTCGGTGAAGTTCTGTTTCGCACTGATTTTGTCAGCTACTTTTAGCTGATTTACTTCTGGCATCCAGCCGTTTTTGATATCAGGATTTCCTGATGCTGAATATAGAAACGCAATCCCAACAGCAAATGCCTAGTAAATTGTATGATGATTCTCGTTTCACTGGTTATTTTATACTCACATTTTATTCTATTGGATTTTGCAAATGACAAGAGTGCACAATGTTCGGTTACATCGAACTTACTTCCCCTTACTTGTTTATTTTGCGTATATTATTTGTTTACTTCGCCAATTTCGAAATGCGCTCACGTCGCGCCCATGTTTTTACGAAAAAAAGTCAAATACTAAAATGATCTCAATCTTCACACTCAATTTGATTGGAGAGTGTGTCGCAGTTTTTAACTCTTCAGTGTTCCAGATCGCCTACCAGTATCAACAATATCAAGCCTTGCATATTAAAATGAAAAAGGGGGATCGTTGGTGGGACTACGATAAGAAGAAATCTCGATCAGCACAATTTACGGTGAAAATCGGCAAGAATAACGACGTGATCGCTCCCCACTGAATGTGGGGCAATTAAAAGCTTTTAACACACTGAAATGAGCGTCCAGACAGTTATCTGTGCCATTTGGCTAAGTGGGTAAATATCATAGTGTAAAGATTCAAATTATAAAAAATGGTAATATTTACATCGTATAAGGTGTTGCCAAACTTGTAAGAATTACTCCTTACTGGCAAGTAGAAAGCAAAATTATTTGGCATTTTTAAGAATAATATGTGGAATTTGCAATGAATTATGTTTTGCTAAAGCAAACTCTCCTGTGCCCCAAAATATTATCCGCAATATCCTCAACATCCACAATAGAATTGCATACATATATATGTATACACATATATATGTACGTACCATGTGTATGATAAAATGTGTCACCTCGTAGCATTTATATGTACATAAGTATATCAAGATGTGCTCGTTTAGTCCCTTGACATTACTCACGTATTCCATTTTATATTATACAAATAATAATTTCATTTGGTACATGCCAATATTTGCTTTAAAATTATCAATTGTTTATCAACGTCCATTCACAGGTGTGTATAAAGTTACTTCACTTAGATAAGAATATAATTTAAGTAAGGTAAGTGATAGAATAATAATAATAAGCATAAAGATATCAATGTGCACATATTTATGTACTTATGTATGCATACATACTCGTATAGAAACAAAACACAATGATTAAAAATCAATTTTTACTAAACGATCTGTAGTTCATTACATGGGCGTAGCAACAGAGAGGGTGATTCGCCAAACACCTTCCGAATTAAACCGGTGAAGTACTAATGTTTAAAGCCTTTTCGAGGCATTTTATGAAATATCATCGACATTTGTTATTGGTCCTTAATATGTAACTCGAGGAAACTATATTCATTCAATATATGTATGAAAATTGAAAATGTAAAAAAGCTACCTCTACAACTGCCAACTTATTTATCCCTGGGTTATATTGCGAATCTCTTTTCGATAGTAAACAATATTTTTCGTATACAAGTTTTATTTATTTATTTTAAGGACGGTAATAATTCTATTAAATTTCATGTAAATACTTTCCTAAATTCGAAAAACAGCTTCCTCTTACACTTTAACTCAAAAAATCAAATAATTTTAGATCAAACCTCTTTTTAAATGAAATCATTCAGTATTTGGATAACAGATATTTGAGATTACAAATTATTTAATTTATATTTTATTTTTTAAAATAATGTTTACAGATGATAATTCTAGGAAATTTTCTGTAGTTATAGGGACCAAATTATAATCGGCTCCTAACGTTCTGAAAAATTTTTTCTCTAAATGGAAAATTCATGTAAAACTTGTTACTTGCTCCAGAGCTGTGTTGCGCTTAGCAATATTACTGTTCCTTGAAATAAAAAAGTAAAATATCTCCGCATTATTCTTGATACAAAATATAGGAAAATTTGCAAACAACACGTTTCCTATATATGTAATTAATAAAACGATTATTTTAATTGAAACTGCTCATTTTTAAATAATTTTTTCAACCTATAAGTTTTTATGGAGCGCCAGTCTGGGCCAATATTGCCAATTGTCACTTAAGAAAATTACAATCAAATTCATACTGAATCCAATGCAGTGCCGTAGCTAGGGGGGGCGAAGGGGGCCGTTGCCCCGGGCGCAACGTCTTGGGGCAACAAGACGATCTTCGCTGTTTTTTAATATTCAGAAAAATTCATCAAATTTTTTTACAAAATTTATTATAAAAGATAAAGAGTTGTACACTCACAATCTAATCATCTGAATAACAATGAAAAATATTAATTTTTACTCGAATACTCTTTAGCCTTTGAATTTGTCTTATATCTTTTGGCTTATATCTTTTAATAAGATGTCTTGTGAATTTACTATCAATTTCCTCAAAAACCGTATTGTGGGTATTTTGGATCTTCAGAATTTGCGTGTCTTCTGGTTGCTAAATTTTATATACTTAATATCGATGATATTTTGTAAAAATTCACTTTTGTTCGAACCACCTCATGAAACTTGTAGGTAGGTAGGAACATCCTTGGCCCCGGGCGCCCGAAGTTGTAGCTACCCCACAGATCCAATGGCACCATAATATAGAGCTAGTGACTTTATAAACTAACGGAAAATTATAACTCCAAAGGTTTATCAACACAATATAAATTGAACCTGTTTGATGACCTTAGCAAGCTTTATATATGTACGTATATATTGTTATTTTTTTCCTTCAAATAGGTTGTATTCCTTAATTTTGAACTCTAATTATACCATACATAGAAGTATATTGCCATAATTAAGTTCATATCAGAATAACCATTGTTATAATTAAGTAGATAAGACAATTATGTTTAAACTCTTATTTTAATTGTTAGTCGACATTACTTTATTTAACTTAAATTTTTCAATAAATAAATGCATTTTATTGTTTTGGTCTTCCGGGAAAATGTGTGAATATTTTTTACTAATACTTATACTAATGTTAAATAACTAAAAAATAAAATTTTGAATATCAAACAATATCACAGGTATTCAAGTATATTCCTTCACATTATTCATCATTTTGTGAAGAGTATATTGGAATACATACATGTGTATGTATATACATATAATATATACGGTTTTTTTAAACAATCAAATCGAATTAACATACCGATAACGCTGCTCTTTCTGCTATTCTAAAGCAAGCAGTTCAGGAATTCAAGAATTCTGCAGACAAAACTCGTACGACAGAAGTCTCTTAAACTCCGCCGTAGTAGATTTGTAATCGATTTGTTCACGATTCGTCTTTCTAAGAAATTGCAGCTAAGAATACGCGACTCGGTTGATTGTTATTTGCACTTGCCTTAGGGTGCCCGCAGAGTGAAAGCTGACCGAAGCCGAAGCTGATCTTACGAGAAAACAGTTTTGAAGCGTTTTTCGGCGCCGACTCCCGTTGAAACGGCTCATATATTATAAATTTTATATTGTATTTAAAAAAAAAGTTGCGATTGGTGTCTTAAATCTTAATAGAAATGGTGAAATTCGCCAAAATAATTTCTTTTGATATTTGTGGATGCTTCGTTTTACTTTTAGCACAGAGTTGGATGCAAATATCACTAGATTTAAAAAGAACGTAAAAGTTTAATAGCAACACACGCACGAAAACCAGCGCCGAACGAAATCAGCTTTGCGCTCGGCTCGACTTTGAGTGTCCACTCTGTGGGCACCCTTATAGTAGGTTACTGCTTCGTATTTGCTTTCTATGTTCTTAAAATAATGGCGAATTTGATTGGGATTGCATTTGTATTTGGATTAGTGTGCACATATCACGCGAAGTAATGAACTGCGAGGAATGAAATTGATTCCACTTTAATACAATGAAAACAAAATAAACAATATATAAAACATAGCACAGGCAAAGGTATAATTACATGCATACTTATATATGTACATTTATACATATGTATGTATGTATATGTGAAAACATATTCAGTCATATACATATATATAAGCACATAAGTATTACATACACACATGGGTGTGTTTATATTTGAGTGCAGAAATCAACTAGTCATAAACCACTCTAATAGGAACCAACAGCCGTGACGCCGTAGCCGCGAAGCAAGTTTGGAATATCGCGTGCCCAAATTATCGATCTCAACAAAGTCAGTCCAATGAGATATTGTGAAAAATACTCATCCCACGGTCTTTTTACTGGAAATAATGAATGGTATCTATAGCCGACTACATGTCTGATGTAACAGCTAATGAGTTTTTAATTGGTCGGCTATAAGTTCATCACAAGATGAGTTCAAAAATCCGATTCCGTTTTTGAAAAATGAAGCAATGAGCATACATATTTAGATAAAATTCGCTGATTGATTGGCAAGTCCAACTTGCCGCTTAAAACTTGATATTTCTTTAAGATTTATATTAAATACTGAAGTTGAGTTAAAGCCTATTATGGCTAAGAGAATAGAAGTAAATAAGCATGTGATTGGTACTCATATTTCACTTGTATATGTACATATTCGAGTATACCTACATATGTATATGCATAAATACATATGAACATATGTACATGTAAATAGCAGTTTCAAGTTTCAAAGTCCTGTAAACGATTTCATATTTATATTCAAAACACATGCTTGACAGCGTCGTCGCCAATATTCAGTATGAAGTGACAGCTTAGCCCAAGTCAAGACCCCGCATTGCTGAGCAAACAGCCAACTGGAGGCACATTGGTACAGTTCCAAGCAATATGTTTACATACAAGCATACAAACTTTTATGCCTACTTATGTAACCATATTATGATTGGATATACATACATATGTATGGTAAATAAATAAAATGATCAAATTTATGCATTCAGCAAAAACGAGTTGGCATTTTTTATTATAATATACATATATACACATACATATGCATATGTTATGTATGTATGTACATATGTATATAAGCAGATGGGGAAATGGATTTTCTCGCGCCAGAATTGCAGACAGAATTGCAACGAAAAAGTAGCAACTTAATAAGAGATATTAAAAATATAGATTTGAGGAGTTTTCAGGAATTGCTCTCACACTCAAGGACGTTGAAACTCTTGAAAACGCAATTCTTCATTGATGTCAAAAATAGCACTTGAGTGTATAGATTAGATTAACTACATTTTACTTAGATAATAGCCTTGACAGACGGCTGCGTTAATCCGGATTAACTGCGCACTTAATCAGATCCAAATTTGTAGGTGACAGACGGCACCTATGCGAGTTTAAAACTCTCATAAACAGCTCATTGTCCTTTTTATAATATTTTCAATGAAAATTGGTAGAAGATAAACATTACGGTTGTTAGCCGACCAATTTTTACCAAACCATTTTTTATTACAAAAACATATCAACACATTATTTTTAAAACTGCATCATAACATAGAAGTTTTATTGATATTATATTGAGAATTTGATAAGCAGCTGTCAGGGTTGCTTGTATTTCATTCACAATTGATGAAAATTGGCCATTTTTAACAATGTTGCCAACGAAAATCTCAAAAACTCCCTAAAATTTTTGAGAGTTATTTTTGGATTCAGCAACGGAGTTAGCTGTGGTAACTCCTGAATTAATCCCGAAAAATGCAATTAATCTGGTTTAACGCTGCCGTTTGTCAATGCTATAAACCTATAAGAAATTATGAAAGCTCAAATCACTTGAGGATGGCTGCTGACTTTAATACAATCATAGGAAAAACAAAATAACAGTTGCCTTCTCTGTTCACTCCATTTCAGCTCTGCTTTCTTGTGAAAGCAATAACAACAGTATAAACTGAAAACCTTAATTCTATTCTAACTCTATTTGATTATGTCAGTTATATGGTCAATTGATCACCCCGCGAACTCGATATTCGTTCTTCATATTGAGGGAAGAAAGGGGACAAAAGCTTCTGGAATATCAAGGCGGGCAAAAGGGCTTGAAACATTTATTTGATTTACAAAGCTTATGTACATAGCTTTTTAAAACGTTCTACCAGCGGGTAACCAAAAATCGTTGTTTCTCCTCATCGAACTCAATTTATGGTGTATTATTGCCTAATAACGCAAATGACAAATGATTTCATAAGATGCTATTTTGATTGTAATAAAGAAGTTAGTGCAGTTTAATTTCTGTTGCTGAAAATGTTTGCATATACTTACATACATATAAAGTTTAATAAGCACAATTTATAGAATGAACATTTACACATGCATGTTTATAGTATACACATACATATATGTATGTACATACATAAGTAATTAAAACTCTAATAATATTTTCATTGTTTGGCAAGTTTCTAGTTTAAAGCGACGCCAAGGTTTTCAACAGTACTTTAATTTTTATTTTACTTTTTCATTTGTACCGTGCAATGTTTCTCGTTTTCTTTTGGTTTTTGGTTTTTGTTGATTGTTTGATGTTTCAAAACGGCGAGCTACGAAAAGTGAAAACACTTTGGCTAAGCAGCAGTAAGTTGACAAGTATATGCTGATGTGTTTTTGTTGTTGTTCTTCATTTTCAACGCATTTTAATTTTTAGTTAACGTTTTCCCTTTTTGCTGCAACGTCAATTTTAACAACAAAGGTTACACCTTAATACCGAGCGATTGTTACAAAAACACTTTCACAAAACTATATACATATGTATGTACATACATACGACTGGCTTCACGGCGGGCGGACGGACGGAGATATACTCGTAATGGAGGAAAGAAGAAACACGTACAATAGATTAACACAAGTTCGAGCTATGTATAATTTTTTAAACACACGCATTCACCGCGCACACACTTCTGTACATATGGATATGCACACACACATGTATGTCTGTTTATAGAGTTTGGCTTCGGAAAATGTGTTTATTATCACTTTGTAAAACTTCAACTATATTTTGATAAGGCAAAAATTTTCAATTGCTGAAAGCATAGATCAACTTCAACACAATGCACATACATATGTATGTACATATGTACATTTATTGAATTGCATCTCGACTTTTTATGCAATTATGCGTAACCATTTAAGGCGAATCACTTAAAAATCTGTTGATAAGTATTGTTTGATTCGCTTCGTCTTTCAGTTTTTCTTAGCGCTAAGAACGGGATAAAGAATGGAGAAAACCAACGCAAGTAATACCAAAAGCGATGTAAGAAATATCAAAATCGCAATTTAGACACTCAATACAGCTACAAACACACTCAAGTATTAACACACGACCGCGCAAATGCCCCTGCATGTGTTTGCACATGTTCGTATGTATGAGTTGGCATGCTTAATTGTATGTATCTCTAGCAAGCAATCGTAGACTTGCTCCACAACTCTTTGCTTCGAAGTAAAACCCGTATGCGCTCATGTTCAGCTACTTATGTGTGCGTGCATTCACACATATACATATACAACACACAATTATAACACAGAAATATTTGTATGTACGTATGTGCATTAACACTTTGGCTTTGCCAGTTGACACGCACCTCACTTTGCACTTGTTGCAATTGCAATCGCTCTCCGTCGTTTATTTCCAACTCGTTTATTGTTGCATTGAAAAAGCGAATAAGCAAAATCAAGTTGTTGTTGTTATTTGCCTTTTGTTATACCATTTGCCGAAGAAAGGTAGTCGACTGTGCCACCGGCGGCACAAAATAAAATAAAATTTACAAAAGAAACACTTAACGCGCTACAAAATTGCACACAACCAAAACGATCGACGCTTCCAAGATGACTAAACTCTGATTTGCTTCCAAATGAGTGCCTCTACGGAGAGCTCTGCGCTAATGTGAGATTAGTGGAGTGCTGCAGTTCGGACTTGTGTTCGGTGAGAGGCGTTTCATTGTTGATTGGAGTACTCAAACTGGAATTCATTCGATCGTTTGGAATAACTCGTTCGGTAGTTAAGAGCATGAATGAGATACTTCGTTTCTTCTCTTAGGAATATGGTTTTGTTACTCCCACATTTTGAAAGGCATGCAAGTGATACGTTTATTGAATAAGTAATAGCGAATGCATGAGTGTAAAACCAATAAGTTTTCACTAGTCGCTCAGGTGTCTTGAGACTTTACTTCGCCCGTCTTGGTCTCAGGTGTTCAAGGCAATTTATGCTCGGCTCGCTCATTTATTCGGTTATCTTTCCAACTGGTAAAACGAAACGTTCGTTCGATAAAGTGATCGCTGCACTCATACTCACAGCCATGCGGCAGCAAAAAGAAGTTTGGGCACTTTGTTCAATTGCTTCTCTCTCAGATTCTCTTCACGCTAATGTTCTATGTGTTTATATTCAATAGTTGTGTTTATACGAGCACTTGTAGCACCGTTTCAATATATTTTTAATAAACTTGTACATATGTACATATACTTATGCACATATGTATATGAAATATCGTGCAAAAAACAAGACCTAAATCCGGTCATGTAAGAATTAGAAGCACTTAAAATTCGGAATTCGTACTTACATATAATTCTGTCCACCGACTCCGTTTCGATCAAGGTCACTACTTTAAAGCTGTAGAGAAAGATAGCAAAAGGATAGCAGTTACTGAAAGTATTGAATATTATGTTGTATTCCGTTGTGATCCACGCTTGAATTTGACTCACAAGAGAAGTTAATCAATGACACCGCTGCCAAACATAATAATATTTCGCTTTCGGTCTAACTATTTTGCAATTGAATTAGACGAGGACGGTAAAAAAACAATTTGAGTAGCAACTGTAAAAAAGAAACATATTAAGCAAAACTCTGCTCGGGCATATCTTAATACTAAACATGTAACACATAAAAGCTATTAAAATACTTCGAGATGGCTGATGGTTAGTTTTTGGATCAAGTCAGTTTATATAATAGTTACTGTAGTTAAAATGCCTACTTAGTTTCCACGCAATATCTTGGTTTCTAACCTATAGAAAAGTTGTTATAAGCTGGACTAATGAATTTTATCGAGGATTATTATCCTCATCCTTCGTTTTTTCAAGCTAGAAGAAGTAATTAATCATTGTTTGACTGTGTTTAAAACTGTACACATATTATGCTAAGTTCAGTGTCAATACCTTTAATAATTCTTGTCTATGCTTTCATTTTATGGGTGTGTACGATTGAATGCAACGAATATCAACCGTGAACCAAGTTTCACCTCGATATCTTAATTTTACCTCAATTATCGCTTGGTGATCATTTTGATATACATACATATGTATGTACATATATCATATAAGCCTGCATTGATTAGTTTCGGGAGTTGCGAGCACCAAGGCTTTGCTATGAACTTCTTAGAAGATAGAACTGATGTTAAGTGTTTAATCTGTACTACTTTATAATATAGAGCTTCATAGATATTTGTAGATACGATATGTAGATCTCACTATTAATAAATTTTCTCTGAAATGGTTTTCGATTAATAACAGTAATTGTCCATTAACTGGAAAAAAGGGTTCGGACTCGTAATAGCTGCATAAAAAATGTACTGACAAGTAAGGAAGGGCTAAGTTCGGGTGTCACCGAACATTTTATACTCTCGCATGATAAAGTGATAATCCAGATTTCATTATCCGTCATTTACATATTTTTCAAATACCGTATTTGTGTAAAGTTTTATTCCACTATCATCATTGGTTCCTAATGTATATATTATACAGAGAAGGCATCAGATAGAATTCATCAGATAGAATTCAAAATAGCGTTACATTGGAAGAAGACGTGGTTGTGAACCGATTTCACCCATATCCATCGAACATGTCATCAGGGTGTTAAGAAAATATTATATACCGTATTTCATTGAAATCGGTTTAGTAGTTCCTGAGATATGGTTTTTGGTCCATAAGTGGGCGACGCCACACCCATTTTCAATTAAAAAAAAAGCCTATCTTCCGTAAAATTTAGTGTTTCTGACGTTTTTTGTTAGTCGGTTAACGCACTTTTAGTGATTTTCAACATAACCTTTGTATGGGAGGTGGGCGTGGTTATTATCCGGTTTCTTTCATATTTGAACTGTATATGGAAATGCCTGAAGGAAACGACTCTATAGAGTTTGCTTGACATAGCTATAGTAGTTTCCGACACATATACAAAAAACTTAGTAGGGGGCGGAGCCACGCCTACTTTTCCAAAAAAAATTACGTCCAAATATGCCCCTCTCTAATGCGATCCTTTGTGCCAAATTTCACTTTAATATCTTTATTTATGGCTTAGTTATGACACTTTATAGGTTTTCGGTTTCCGCCATTTTGTGGGCGTGGCAGTGGGCCGATTTTGCCCATCTTCGAACTTAACCTTCTTATGGAGCCAAGAAATACGTGTACCAAGTTTCACCTTGATATCTCAATTTTTACTCAAGTTACAGCTTGCACGGACGGACGGACGGACGGACAGACAGACATCCGGATTTCAACTCTACTCGTCACCCTGATCACTTTGGTATATATAACCCTATATCTGACTCTTTTAGTTTAGGACTTACAAACAACCGTTATGTGAACAAAACTATTATACTCTCCTTAGCAACTTTGTTGCGAGAGTATAAAAACTAAATACTGGTAGTAACATATGGTACATATGTACATGGGGTTATGTAATATGTTATAAAATATAGTTTCATTAGTTCATTTATTTTGTTCGCTTTCTTAGTTGTCAAAACCGATCCTCAGTGAAGGCAATTCTACTAATGTCAGTCCGCGAACCTTGTAGTTCTGGATGTACTTATATCAATTGTTGGCGTGGTATTTGAAGTGCTTTTCCGGTGATGGTCATTTAATCATCATCCACCGTACGAAGCAATATGTAGTCATTGTCTTGTCAGAACTTGTCTACCTACATATACATATGTATGTACGTGAAATAATCACATGGGTTATGTACATTGGTATATTGCTTTGTTCCAATATTCCTAAGTCTAATGTAAATGTATTCTATGGTAAAAATTCAAGCAATTAGTCATGGGAAAAATTCGGCAGAGCGTGAAGGTTAGGGTCGCTTCCGACCCAAAGGCAACTGAAAACATGCTCAGATGGCCGAAAAGTCAACAGTGTGTGAAATAATATACCTATGTACATACATACAAAAGCAAAGAACTGTGTGCTGGGTGGTGAAGGAGTTGTGACGTAACCTCACCAAGAAAACGAACATCTTAAAGATATACATATCTAAACTACATTTCAGTAATTAGTACAAGTAAATGGAAGGAAATTGCATATGTGACCTGGTCTACGGAAAGGGGGCTTAAGTGGTAAAAAATGGAGAACAATTGATGAGATAACGAGAAACTGACGATTATTTTTAACAGCTTTTCCCAGGAAACTAGTTTTCGCGCGTTAGCTTCCTTTTCGTAGACCAGGTCACATACATATATGTATATTTTGATAAACGTTTGCTATACTAAGGGGTGTTTTTTAGACATGTGGTTTTCAATAAGAAATAAAACGCTTTACTATAAATATAAGGGTTTGTCATTATGTTTAAAAATTATTTCGGGCAAGCGACCGCCGCGGCTGGCGCGATTAAATTTCAGCGAAATTCCAATTCGGCAATTTTTTACAGCAATTGGGGCCGTTTGTCAATCGTCCGTTGGATGTATGTTGGAACCAAATGTCGTCCACATCAACATCCTCCAATTCAGGCACGAAAAAGTTATTAATCAGGGCTCTATAGCGTTCCCCTTTGACTATAACAGTATGGCCGGCTTCATTTTTGAAGAATACGAACCAGTGATTCCCTCTGCATTGTTCGCAATCTGCTGAACCTTTAAATGTCTTGAGATTAACACGCCAAGGAAACTGGATTATATAAAAAAAAGTAAAACTATTTACTCCATGGATTGAGTACAGAAAAAATTGTCAATGACTATACAGAAAATCCACGGGTGATTTTATGCTAACCCAGTTTTAATATGTACATATGTATGTATATTTGACCGAAAATCTATAGCCTCTAGAAAGGCTCATTAAAAATCAATGACCCGTCAATTGGAGATCAAGCAAGAAAGCTTTAATGCCCAAAGCTTTTGGGATTCGGTGCAAAAATCACTTTTGTACGGAAGTAAAAAAATATTTGCGAGACAATAACTTAGGCTTTGCTAATTTTGGATAATGCACCATCATACTGATTTATCCAAACTAACAAAATATTACATGATTGAGTACCTTCTGAAAAATATAATAGCTCTGTTCCAACCAATGGAACAGCGTGCAATAACTGCATTTCCCACAATTTATAAGGGAACCCATGGTAAATCTTCAATGAAAAATTTCGGAAAAGCCACAAAATCAAGGATAGTGTGAATCGTGAAAGGAATTAAAATGAAAACAATAAACCGTGTTTGAAAGAAAGTATGGCCAGAATGTGTAAAAGAGTCCTCGAACGTAGAGTTAAAGTTTCTCGAGAAAATTATTCAGACATTAACTGCAATAAATCACTGGAGGAAGAGATATAGATGAAGGCAAGACAAATCACGTTGAACAATTTATTTAAGGGGAAGATACCTCTAGAATTTTCAAAAATGATAACCAAATTTCGCTCTAATCAATTGAAAAACTAATCAAAAATATATTACCGAAGTTTCGTTGGTTTACTCCAAATATTTTCGAAGAAATAGGCCCCAGATCAAGTTCCTAATAGAGCACTATGTCGAGAAAAATGGCATTTTAACAATCGTTTAACTATTTTGATATCGAAAAACACAGGTAAATTTGACGACCGCAAAAAATGTCAATCAACGCGATCGTTGATATTTCCGCCATTTTGGTTTTTTGACATAAAATAATATTTATTTTGTAGTTCAATAATACCTCTTAATATATATGCCAAAATATTGGATGTGATATTTTTTAATTCTCCCATAATAGAAGTGGAAAAAATTACTGTTTTTGACGGCACTAGAGGTATTCCCCCCTTAAGCATAGTTTCGTATCAGCGACAAGTGATGATAACGTTGATCTGAAAGTTATCATTTCTTCATCAGCGTAAGATTAGAGCCATTAAAAATATGAAATAAATGTAAACATACATACATTTAAAGTAACATTAAGTTGTTTAATTTTTGTGTGTTCCAATTTGAGCAAAAATATCCTCTATGTATGTACTTATTATGTATGTATCGATTTAAATGAAATAAATAAGTAAAATGCATTTTAAATGATAATGTAACTGGGTTTACCATATCATTAAAATTAATTTTAACAAACATGAAACCAAAGCCATTAAATTTTATTCGAATAATTGATTTCTTATACGGCTTTAGGGAACATATCTACGCCGTAAAGCGCGGTATGGGTGCATTTACATAAATAAAAGCACTACCCATATGCATTATAATCAAAAGTTAAGATGAAAAGATACCTGAAAGTGGAAATTTGGAGTTACTTGGTTTTGAGCGTACAAACATACGAGCACTGTGCACATTTCCACGGTGATTTCCCTTTCTGTGAGACTGCTCGCTGTCGTGAGTAATACGTAAATGCGCCGAAGGCTTGGCTTGAGTAAACTTCTGTTGATATGAGGCGACGATGCGAGATTATTGACCTGAAGGGGAACGCATGCGCCGCATTATTTATTTATGTAACATGTTTCCACGTCGTTAAGCAAACGCACTTCTTTCTTAGTGACCGATTAAATTGAATCACCGCCTCGAAGACAATTGAATTCTCTAATGTCTATGTTTGTATGCTTTTCAGTTTTCTCCTCTTTCTAGTTGGCCTATTGTAGTGTCGCTCGTTCGCAGACATTAAAGAATCTCCGGTATCAAGCGCTTACGAGTTGACGCAATAAAACGCGCTTCAGTTTAAATAATTTTACTCATAGTTTTCGAATTAATTCTCGTGTAGGAATGCAAAGAACCCATTAAACAATAAAGCATTTTCATTTAGACCCATTCCTCACACATACTATAAAATGATAAGTTTGTATGTAATTGACCAACAGGTTTCGTACATACGATATTCACTATCGGAATTCTGGCCGTAATCCTTGGTATTTTTTTTTTCTCATTCATATTTTTATCGTTATTTTCTGAGCGTTGAAAAAACCGACTTTTTTGTAAAATTCCCTTAGAACTTCGGCTCGAAATTAATTTTTAATTGAGTCCCTCGGTCATACTGAATATACATGTATTCACATTTATATAAATACATACATACATATATACACTTGCGGCCAATAAAAACGCACCACCAAACATAATCGAAATAAGGCCATATGAGCAATTTGTTTACAGAGTGAGAATATTAGGGCCATTTCTTGTTGTTTGTCCGCATAGTGTAAATTTGTTGTCCAAAAATTTTTTCTCGAAAAGGGTTCTTATAGGGAATAACCAATAAATAAAAAAAAAATAAGAAAAAAGAAAAGTGCATTTCTTTTAGTAACTACATATGTGTTCAGTTTGTATGGAAGCTATACGCTATAGCAACCCGATCTGAAAAATTTTGGAGATTATATTATTACCTTAAGCAGTAATCCATGTCAAATTTCGTGAACATACCACGTCAGATACGAAAGTTTTCCATACAACCCCTTGATTCCGATCTTTCGGTTTGTATGGCAGCTATATGCTGTAGTGAGTCGATCTGAACAATATCTTCCGATATTACATTATTTCTATCAATAATAACTCATACCAAATTTCGTAAAGATATGTCGTCAAATGAGGAAGTTTCCCATGCAAGCATTTGATTCCGATCATTCAGTTTTTATGGCAGCTATATGCTATAGTTAGCTGATCTGAACAGTTTCTTCGGAGATTACATAGTTGTTTTAGAAAATAATTTACACCAAATTTCGTGAAGATATCTTGTCAAATGTGAAAGTTTTCCATACAAGAACTTGATTCCGATCGTTCAGGTTATATGACAGCTATATGTTATAGTGGTCCGATATCGGCAGTTCCGACAAATGAGCAGATTCTTGAAGAGAAAATGACGTTTGCAAAATTTCAAAACGATATCTTAAAAAATGAGGGACTAGTTCGTATATACATATATATACAGACAGGCGGACAGACAGACAGACGGACATGGTTAAGTCGACTCAGCCCAACATTTATATACTCTTTATCTCTCATTTATATACCTACTCTTGCAACTCGCAAGAATCAAAGCCAGGGCAATACTTTAAGGTGTAAAACCAATCGTATAGAGTAAAGTCAGCCGGATGTGTTCGAAAATCCTGATATTAGTTATATAGTTTGAGTTTTCGCTCAAATTTATCTATTTTAGGCACAAAGATACACTGTTATGAATAAAACACGCTCTCTTATTTTCATTGGGATAACTCACGTATTGGCCGATATATACGGTACAAAGTGACCCCGAAGTTCGAAAATCTTTATATTAAGTATGTATATGGGGGCTAAGTATTGGTCCGATTCAATCCATTTTTGACATACAGACATACCTTTATAAGAGAAGGACTATCCCTCAATTTCAGTTATATATATCACACATTGACCGGCATTTTCGATCAAAAGTCAACTATAGCTGCTGAGGTCTAAATATTCAGTACCTAGATCCTTGAACAGTTTTTATTGGATTTAAACAATTTTTGGTCATAAGGTTGCAAACACTAAAAACATTATTCGTGCCAAGTTTTATCCCGTTATATTAATTGCTTCTTGATTTGTGTACTGCAAACTGAACGAATCAAGTGGAATTTAAAATTGTGCTATATGGAAAATAGGCGTGGTTGTAGTCCGATTTCTTCCATTTTCACTATTTGACATAAGAATGTAAGAAGAATGCCACATCCAAAATTTTGTCGAAATCGGTTGGTTGGTCCTGACATATGGGATTTCACCGAAAAGTGGGTAGCCACGCCCATCGTCCAATTTTCACACCAGCTCCCATAAAACTCTCTCATACTATATCGGTGGTAAAATTTAATGTCTCTGCCGTACTTAGTTAGTGACTTATCACGCTTTAATTAGTTTTTAACAGTACCGTTATATAGGAAGTGAGCGGCTTATTCTCCGATTTCTTTCATTTTCATGACGTCGATGGAAGTTCTTATAAAAATTGTTATCAGTAAATTTGGTTGTTGCAGCTTAAGTGGTTTAGGAGATATATACATTAAACTTGTTAGAGGGCGGGGCCACGCAAAATTTTTCAAAAATCTACTGCGATCCCTTATACCAAATTAAAGCTTTATATATTAATTTAGTGCTCAGTTATGGCACTTTATTGTTTTCGGTTAATGGCGATTTGTTGACGTGGCAGTGGTCCGTTTACGCCCATCTACGAACTCGAAATTTTTTTAGAAACCTACAAACTTACATTTCATCAAGATATCTCAATTTTTACTCAAGTTACAGCTTTCATGAACAGACGGACGAAAAGACAGACAGTCAACCGGATTTCATCTTTTCTTGTCATCCTGATCATTTATACAAACATATGTATGTATATATGTAGCAACTGGCTGCAAGAATGTAAAACAATGTGAAGAGAATTGAACCAATAACGAGTCGTTCTTCCTTTAACCTCAATAACTGCCATAATTCTTGAAGGCATAAAATTCACTGAGATTGATTTCCTTATAACGTGACCCTATCAAAGCAGTTCTGAAGCCTTTATCAATTGACTTTTATTGATTGGCTTCTGTTTAGCCACTTCACTTTTCATTATGTGCCATAAATGCTCAACAGAGTTGAATTCGGGTGAGTTTGTAGGCCAACCCAAATGTTGAATCCTTATTTCCTTGAATGTTTTAGTCAACTAAAAATAAAAATCTGAGCTGAATAAGATCATATACACCTTTTATACAAGATCTATTTCCACTCTAAACTTAGTCATTTTTCACGATAGCTCGGCGCTGAGTCGTCCTAGAAAATTAGGCGATTCGTATAAAAATAATGCTCTCAATTGCGTGTACCAAAAAGCTGTTAATCACTGTCGCATATTGTTATGCATTCATTATTCCATCAACAAGTTGTAGAAGTCCCAAACCATGGTACAGCAGCCTCAAATAATTTGTCTATGAGGAAACTTAATTTTCTTTACTACACACTTTTCCTGGAACCCCTCACTACCTGAACTGCGCACGTAAAGCAAATTTTGTGGGATCTGGAAACTAAATTTGCTTTCGTCAGACCACATAATCTGTTGCCAATCATTACCAACTTTGATACTTTTTAGCCCACGGAAGTCGTTTAGTCTTAATTTTTTGTGTTAATAGTGGCTTTTTAGTAGGGCATCTTCCATATAAACCCACATCTTTAAGCCTTCAGCTTGTTGTCTGTTGTCTCAGTTGACTTTCGAACGAAGGTCACAAACATTGAAACGTCAAAAATTGTCTGTGTACGAAACAAAAGGAAATTTCTTATTTATTGACAGAGTCTATATGAAACTTACTAATTTAAGTAGTCTCGCGGTTTGTGTTTGACCGGTGAGTCGACAGCTTTCTTATATTTCTCAGCTTATTGTCTCAGCTATCTCTTGCACCTGCAATTTTTGGGGAACTTAGACATGGTTGATCAAAATGCTCTCTCGCTTGGCACTTATCGAACGCCCTTTTATTTCCTCGAATTATATCGAAGTGTTAACTACTGAGTTATTTTCTCCAATGCTAGAACTTTTTCATAATACCCTAATAGTAAATAAGGGTACTATTAGTTTTTTCCAGTTGTTTTTTAAGATTGCATGGAGAATAATGTTACATGGACTTACTCATCTCCGTCCTTGTTCCGTCCGTCAACTTTTTTGGAGAACGGTGATATCAGCATTTACTTTTACGAGGACATCAACCATCTGGACAGTGGCTCTCCCAATTTAGGGACCGGACAATGCAGGTGCACGCATGTTTGCTGTGGTCGTCATCAAAAATGGGTTCTTTCATCCGAGGCTGCTGTCTCTTTTTCATTACCTCGTTAGACGAGTAGTATAAAGTATTATACACATTTCCCCATTACATCCCCATACAGGATGTTCGATTCCTTTGAACTTTCTTTACCACCGTCTAATTTGTAGATCTTTAAAATGTAGCCCTTCCAATAGCATACAATATCTTAATCCAGCTTACTTAGCCAAATTAAAATACCTATTAACGACCTCTGTTGAACTTTTCCAATTATAATTTTGCCCAATTCGCGTTTGCGTAATTGTAACTTTGGTGTGACAAATTGAAGTGGCTGCACTTCACCTTATTAATTTGAAGGCATTAGCGTTAGGTAATGATAATAATGTTAACATAATGTAAGTTGAGTTCCTTCACCTGTCATGAACCCATCGGAGTAAAATGACAGTTAATGGAATCAATTTACTCGCTCCAAACCGACGCTATGTAGAAAATTGAGATATACTATATTCTCTTACTCGAGCGGTTTGCTTTGTTTCTTTCAAAGCAAGCGGAGAAATTATAACTCAAATTCGCTGTTACGACTTCAAAAAATGGAAGTAAAACTTTTACCCACAGCGGTATGTAGTAATTTTTTTGTGCTTGAGTTATTCATGTAACATGAACTGAACTCTTGGTAATAAATCCGAGAGATAAAATATTTAGGTTTAATCTTGTCAGTAGAAATTTGTAATTAAACGAAATGCGCCGCACAATATTTTCTTGATTCTGTTTCGAAATGCAAAAGACGTGGGCAAATTTCTCAAAACAGCTGAGAAGTACGGTCGATAAGTACAAAACAAGAAAGGAACAAGAAAAAACGTTAACTTCGACTGCACCGAAGCTATAATACCCCTCACAAATATAAAAGATTCCTTTAAAGAACTTGATTCCGATCGCTCATTTTGTGTGGCAGCTACATATATTGTATAGTGATCCGATTCGAACAATTATGTGGTGGTTTCATCATTGCCTTAGGCAATAACGCATGCCAAATTTCTTGAAGATATCTTTTCAAATGAAAACGTTTTCCGTACAAGCTCTTTAAAGCGATGGCGTTCGGTTTGTATGACAGGTATATGGTACGTAGTAAGTATATAGTGGTCTGATTTCGGACGTACCGACAAATGAGCAGCTTTTGTGGAGAAAAGGATATTTTCTTCCGCCTTCTCGATCTATCAGCCCCATTATGCAGGCTTGTGCCGCCAGCGGACAGTGACCAGTTAGTAATCCTATCATGTTCGTACAGTTCCTTCAATCGTGTGCCAGTAGAAATTTTGATCACGTTTTCGGTTGTTAGCCGTACGCCATTCTTAAGAGAAAGTTGTGTCCAATTTATCGAAGGGAACCTTTATGGAGAAATTTTTTGCTTTCTTGCGAACACCAGCAGATCCGTTTTCTTGGGGTCTGTAGACACCTACCCGTTATTAAGATGCCAATGTCGTCTGCAAATGCCACTATCTTAGGGGCTTTGTTCTCCTAGTTCCTCTTCCTATTAACTGGACACTATTGATATGCGTGAGTATGTCAAGATTTCCCCTAACGTTTTTAGTACAAAGAAAGTTGGGCTGATAGGTTTTTTCCACCTGCCTTCCATACGAAAACTACCCTAGCCTCCTTCCATGAATGCGGCACATAGCAGAACTTAATGCATCCCTAAAAATCGCCTTTAGCCATGGCACGGTTAGACAGAGCGCATTCTGTAGCATTGCTGGAATGTTTCCGTCCGTAGCGGCAGACTTGTATGGGTCGAATGAACGGATTGCCTGTTCCATTTTATTCTCCGTAAAGATGTGTTTGAGAAAATTTACCGCACTACTCCCTTACTATCTAGGACTTGCCGCGTCCTTACAGCCGTCCACTCTCCGCTACTTTTGCAAATTAGACCGGATGAGGCGGGGCTTTTGCATAGTAGTTTCCTGAGTCTCGCCACCTCGTTAGTCTTTTCAAAGCCACCACAGAAGTTCTTCCAAGATTCTCGATTTGACTCACGCCCCAAATTTTTGTAGTCCTTCAGAAGATCTTTATACTCGGTCATCGTTTTCTGCACCTGAAAAATAGCAGGATGCAAGGAGTTAAGACTTATCCTTGACATCGTTCATAGCCACAACCGTCAGGTCATCTGTGGAAAGACTCAAGTCAATACGGGAATATAGATTTTTCTTTACCAATAAATGCCGTTATTGCCCTCCTCGAAGTTAAGAAGAAGCTCGGTGGAGACGATATTACTTACAGTTTTGGACCATCAGTAGGACAAGGATTATTTCTACACCGAGATCCTTTTCCACTTCACATTTATCTAAAGAGTTTTTGTTGCCGTCCCCGGGATGGGGCTTCTTGAGCCGAAATACTTCGAACGCCCCTCGTCTTCTTTCCGAACATCGCGTACAGAATATCCTCTACCGCCTTATTGATCTGAGGGATGTAGCTTTGGCCTTCTTTTTCATTGACTGAGGATGGAGTCATGTGTAGGGAGGATGGAGTCATGTGTAGAAGTTCACCTGGATTCTGTCGTTGTAGAAGGCGCAGAGTATGTACCGGGTTTACCACGCGAAGTATGGTCACCACAGTCTTAGGCACCGATGGAATATTGCTGAGGTCCACCACTTCTAGTCTTGCTTCTTTCCACAGGTTCGGAAGCGTTCTGACTGCTCCCCTTACCCACGTTATCGTCGCGTCGTCGTTACATTTCAAGATCATTTCAATTTTCATTTGACTCCGCTAAGCCACTTTGCAACGATCTAATGTCGTTTCGCAACCTCATTGGCTACCACGGCTGCCTTGGACGGTGTCGGTTTGTCGTCCGCGTGCTTAACGTCTAGTTTCTCAGCTACGTCCTGCATTTCCTCTTTTTCAAAGGCGCCTTCGATTCGCTCTCCGTCGAACGCTGCTTCTTTCCAGTGATATGCTCCGCAATGCCATTAGCATGCGATGAATCCCGGCCGTTCTTCACCTCCTCTCTGGCCCAAGCGAACCGTTTCAACTCCTCTTCCTTTAGGTTGGACTTGCCTTCGAGTCGGTTGCATATTCCGACCGACGCCTTATACCTAGCTTTTGCCTTCAACACCTCCTTGCTTGGCTTCTTCCGGGACCTTCACTTGATACCAGAGTTGGAACCCTCGGTAGCCTGTTTAGTTTGCATTGGAGGTGTGGCCGCTGGTGACACAGCTTAAATGATGGCTGTGCCTGCCAGTGGCAGCAGTCTCGTCTTCTACCGATGTTCGGACTAATATCACAGTCCGTCTCGTTCCGCTGTTAACTTCCATGCTGAGTTTTGTGATTCGGGCGTCTCTACCCCTAGCGTTTTATACTTGCCGCTAGGTACCACATTATCATTGCCCATTCGCCTACATCTGAGGATGCATATAAAGACCAGACCAGAGCCAGCTTGAAACCTTGACATTGTAAGCAGCGACAACCATTGCCCAGTCAACACCCGCGTGGAGGAGACAGTTAAGAGGAATTTTTGCCGACCATTCACTTTCTAAACTTAATAAACAATTTAGGAATGGTGATGGGCATTGTCTCTAATTTAGGCTGAGAAGTAACTGTTTTTAGTACGCTCCCCTCCTGTAACAAATATTATTATTTTATCGCCCTTTGGACTATAATTAAGAAATGTTGAAGAACTATTTGTATTAAAATATAAGCTACCGTAAAGAATACATGTACATATATGGTACTGTATCTACATACATACATACATATGTACATTGGAAAGCCATTTTTCCTCTTAATAAACCTCGAGAAACAATCCGATTTTGTGTTGCTCGTTTAGTTATGGAATTGAGGTATTATTCTAAATGTTTTACTAAATATTATTATTACTGATTACATGTACTATATATATGGTTAACAACTCGAATTACAATTATTTCATCATCTTACCGTATGTTATGTATGCTGTATTCGGTCATCTAACCTTAACCCTTGGTTAGTTGCCCAAAAATGTTTATATGAGATCTCCTTTTCATATGTGAAGTACTTTAGTAAGCACTCACAAGCATTCGTACTTACAAGTATATATGTACATATGTTCGTAATTATGTGCAATGTACCTATATACATACATACTTATGTATTCCAGTAAAATTATGCGTTGACTCTAGTTGACCCGTCAAGCCGCAACATTCCATAAATTCCTAGGCGGCTTCGAAAAGATTATTTAACAATGACTTTTGTCTGATCCCTGCCGTGTGTGTTCGCTACATAAACAATACATACAAAAATGGCACACACACATGCGAATACATTAGGGTGTGTAAAAAAAAAATCCAAGTGTTTTCTATTCGCTTCATACTCTGAAAAACTGGTTGATAGACACCTGTAAAGAAACTATCCCAAGTATGAGCTCTAAATTGTAATGGGAAGGTCCTCCGCCTTATAGTTTTTTTATGTTTTCTTTTCATCAGCTAGTAAAATTCAACTAATTGAAAACAATCTCGTTTCATGGAAATTTAATGCTCTACAAAAATGATCTCTTTTTCATCTTTCACAAAGAAAAATATATAAAACCGTTAGGCGGAGGATCTTTCCATTACAATAAAGAGCTCAATGTTGTCTATCAACAAATTTTTCAGAGTACGAAGCGAAAAAAAGTCGTTTGTTTTGACCCACCCTAATATATGTACCTTTTTATAGTTTGTTTCGGATTTCAATCATCTCCATGCGGTGTTCACTGAGGGTTCAATATTTGGACGCATTTTTAGTAATTGACATGTATATGTTTATATGAATGATTGTAATAAAACAGGTAGACATTTGCATTTGCGCACAGACGTTTATATTTACTTGCAGATTGCACAAAGTTTCGAACTATTAAATGCGGCGACGTATTACCATTAAATTTGATTTTGATTGACGGTTTTACGATAGCGTCAGTATCAGTAATACGATTATTGGCCTTTTAGACTCATATTGAGTCATTTCATGCGTACCGAACACACTCCTACATGTTAAACGCCATACGAATATAAGAGAGGAAATATACTATGGTTATATTATTGTGATTCATAAACACTTTACTGCCTAGCACGACCTTGACGCTTTATGGTAAATAACATTTCTTTGTTCTAATATTACAAAATGATTAATTTGCTCTTTCCTATCATAAAGTGTTTGAAAGAGGCTCATTTCAAGTGCGGTCTCGTGATAGGTTAGTCATGAGTCCGAGAAAAAGAGCAGATTCATTCCCAAAGCAAAATACCACCACCACCTTATGATCCTAGGCGCAGAATATATGGAATCAGTGCTATAGTTCACTTTTTACCGAAAATATATGGTTGAACTTCAGAGTGAGTTCCTTTCTGATAGTAGTATATCCGTGGGTCAACCTAATTTAAAGATTTTCGACTTTCCGGGTGACTTTATACCGCATACATCAGACAATATGTGAGTTATGTTACTAAAATTGAGAGAGCGTGTTTTTATTATAACGGTACACATTTGTGCTTATAATGAATAAAATCGGGTGAAAATTCGCTCTGGACCCATATACATAACTAACAGCTTGAAAGTACTTCTCTGGTTTTAATCCCTGTGAGTCATAAGAGTATGAAACTTTGCTCTTCCTTACATGTTTAAATGTACATATCTTTATAACATGAAGGAACATAAAATGCAAAAATTTAAATTTGTAATATTTAAAATATTTTCGAGTTTCCGTCATTCTATTTAATTTTTATTTTCGGTTTTGCAGTTTCTTGAGATAGCGACATTTGTACTAATCAAGAATCCATCATTGTTTTATTTAGAAATCATAGCAACGACGACACGGCCGTTTTCTCTCTCTACATCAAAAACGTATTACTTAATGAAATTTTTTGTATATTAATTTTGTGTCCTGTTCATATAGTATAAACAAGCAAATGATAAAACAATGAACACTAAAAATATCAAATGCTTTTCTGTCATTTGCCAAAAAAGTGTCCAAATCCGGGTCTCTAGCGGATTATTGTATTGTATGCATTGTAAACTGTGCAACTACTTCGATTAAATTTTTGTTCATAGCTCATTTAATATATATGTACATTATTAAATCAAATTAGTTTTAATCTAAAATTTGTTATAAATTGATTTTTATAACGGCCTGAACTTTTAACAGAACTTACAATTGGACTAAGTATTAGCAAGATTTCCAAACATGTCAATTCCATATGTGTGTCCATATGACTTTAATGTAACAATAAAAATATAACTGAAAGTAACTTTGAAATAATTGGAATGTTTGCAGTGGACAAAATGAGTCGTTAAATAAGTGTTGAATAATGATTTCGAATTAAGCTACAAAATATGTTTTTCTTTAGATCGATGCGAACTTTTCACCCTACTTGGTATAAACGTGGTAGATACTACTACTTAATTTTTGCACGACTGTTGTTAGAGTATTTCATTTTACCTGTATCCATCATAAGGTTAATACTTTCTCAATACTGTGGTTTTCAAAGCGAAATAACATGAATATGTATAATTTAATCTTATGGCCAAGAAATTGACTTTATTTAAAATATAAGGGCTTGATATTATATATTAAAAATTATTTCGGGCAAGTAACCGTCGCATCCAGCCAAGAGGTATAAATTTCGAACACATTCTAAAGCGATTGAGGCCGAATATTCCGCGGTATAGTCCAACGGTATTATGTACCTGAAGGAACTTCCCTTGTTGTATCGTTGACACGTAGCGCCGTCTTCTTAGAACCAAAAGTCATCCTCCAATTCAGGCACGAAATCCATTAATCATGACGCTCTAGCGTTTCCCATTGACTGTAATATTATGGCTGGTTTCATTCTTGAATAAATATGAACAAATGATTCCTTCTGTTAAAGCCGTGCCTTTTGATACTCGTAATGTAACGGCTTCTCAACAATGGCTTATGGAGTATCTTCACTAAAAATGTGACTATTATGTTTTTAACGTACGCATTCACCAAGAATCAGCTTCATCTTGTGAAAATCGGGATCGGTGGCTATCTCAGTTTTTTCAACGAGTTTCTGAAATTCCGTTCCGAAGTAATTGTATTATTTTCTATGCAACGGCAAACCATATTGAGTTTAAATCAAGCAACAGCTGTCAAAAACACCAACTCCGAAAAAGTGTTTTCTCATTAAAAACCTAATAACTAAAACAGCTGTTACAAGCCTATATCTAAAAGCTGGCAAACCTGTTATATTGCACCATCTTATAATTCACAAGAAATATATGCCTAAAATAGATTACAACAAGAAAAAACATTAAATTCGACTACACCGAAGCTATAATACCCGTCACAGGTGCATTATTTTTTATAACATAAAAGGGTTTAAAAAAGCGTTATCTTGTTGGCTAAAATCTTCGTAGCTATGTCCTCCTACCGAAAAACAAAACTCAGAATGTAGGTCGATAATGAAGAAAGGGGGGAGGGTATCAGCCCACACGTCGGTGGGTGAAGTGGCGGACGAAACTGAAAAACCCTTGGCGATAGGCGCAAAAACAATACGCACCACCGAAAAAATATAGACCAATAGGTCTAACCTCTTTACTTGTGAAGGCATTTGAAAAAATACCAGACGCCTATATTAGAGACAAGCACTTCACTCGCTAACCGCATAGGGAATATGCTCTCGGCGTCTTTTATGACATAAGTAATATGTTACACTTTACAAGGGTGTACAAAATCTCAAGATGAAAATCCCCGAAGCTCAACGGGGTTGAGTTAACAACTAAGGAACATACCAATTATCTGAAAGTAATTTTCGATAGCAAACCATGTAAGGAGATGCTAAGGTCTGCATGGCGCCTATCACTTAATCTCATGCATTGCTGTTACATAGCGATAGTCGAGCCAATCTTTCTTTGCGATGCTTTGGTATGGTGGACCGCTGTGAGCAAAATTTCATATAGAAGCCCGTTGGAACGGATACACTCCACATTCGAACTCACCAGCTGAACTTACGACATCTTTTTAGAGGGAATGGGATAAAGCGGCTGCCGAAAGGCGGCTGCATATATATTGGGCTCCAGGCCACAAAGGAATTCCGGGAAACAAAATAACTGATGCATTGCCAAAAGTACCATCTGGCTGGGTACCGAACAAATACAGAAAATACGGAAGTCGCCAAAAACGACATACAATGAAATTTCCAAAAAGACTGACAGGCGGATCCTTGTGGGAAAACTGACATGGTTTTTAATCACACGGTCTCGAAAAGAATGCCCAATGGTTGTTGGCTTCTGTCAGGTCACAATCTATTACAATCACATGCGAGCTGGATGTTCATAACAATATCAGTAAGTAACAACGATACATGCAGAAAGTGAAGAGAAGTAGGCCTATAGAGACACGCTGAAACACCTTCTATGCCTCTGTCCAGCACTATCTAGAACTCTTTACAAATATCTAGGAATTTCACAGTTCAAAGGACTAGACGATGTATACAAATTATAAGTCGGTCTTAAAGTTCGCAAAAAAACGTTGACGTCCTGTATGACGAATAGTGCACCTGAAAGCATAAGCTCCATCTGGCATTACTAAGTAGGTCTATATGTGGCATGTCAGTTAGTCAGTATAATCTAACCTAATCTACGTATGTTTTTGTTGTCCGATCTGATATGTTCGGAAATTGTAGCGTTGCTTTAGATAATAATCTACCCCAAGTTTCGAGATCATACCTTGTCAAAAAATAAAGTTTTCCATACAAGGACTTGAGTTGAATCGGTCAGTTTATATGGCAGCTATATGCTACAGTTGTGCGATATCGGCGGTTTATCTTGTTGACAACTGCGCAGCTTCTTGGTGAAAGAAGGACGCGAACAAAATGTCGATAAATCGACTTTGCTCGTCACTTCTTCTTCTTCTTAATTGGCGTAGACACTGCTTACGCGATTATAGCCGCGATATTTGCTCGTCACACTTATCTTTTATATACATATGTATGTATGTATTTATATAATTTAAGTGGTCTCCGGCGTTTCCTTTTGGGTGTTACAAGCATCGTGGAAAACTTAATGAACCCTATCAGGGTGATTAACAGACTTTCGGAAAAGAATACCCATATTTAATTAAATTTAAATATGTCTTGTGCAATGTAAGTATTAATTACATTACTTAGCAGCATTAAGGAAAGTAGGGTTAACTCTTGCAAAACAATGCCTAAATTTAGGATTTATGTTGAAACAGTTGTGTTAGACAGAAGTATCTTCTGACGACGGTGTTACTTTTAAGTCAGTTCATAATAAACATATTCGATTGTAATCAACTAGCGATAAGTAGCTGTACTCTTGTGTTCTATTTTTTTTTTTTAATTTTTAATTTTTTTTTACCTATGGTTTGAATTTAAAATGTCAACAAAATCATGAATTTTTGGTTTTATTATTAGTTAATGGAGTTTAATATCACTTTTTTGCACGGGTTTTTAAGAAAATATTTGAGCTTTTTCATTTAACACGATTTTTTAAGAACAGATTCTCACATTTTTGTAGAATATATTCCCAAAATTACATACATATATGTAAATCATGTATTTTTTAAACGACTTTGATTTACACGGTTTCCTAGTAACGTGCCTACCGTGTAAAACAGATCTTACCGTATGTATTATGTATACATATATGTATATAATATGTATTGCATGCCTTCAATACTTACAAATAACCTCTTTATGATCTAATAATGAAAAAATATGGAAAATAATATCTTTAAATAAAAAGGTACTAATATCATTACGCAATTCTGCACATAGCATTATTTCCTATTTTATATACATATGTACATACAGTTGTCCACAAAAAAATATGACTGACCACATGAAAAAAACGAATTGTTAGTTTTCATTAACAAAAATGTTTTTTTTTTTTTTAATTTTTGCACAATGTAATTTGTTAAAGATCTATTAATATTTCCAGATTTCACCTATTTCAATCAAACATAAAAAAAATTGCAGTTTATATGAAGTAAACTAAAAAACTAGTTCCACAAAAAAATAGGAGTATTTTATGTAAAACGGGGCCGTTCTATAATTTTAATATATAATGGCTCCAAAGTTGCGCAGAATATTAAAATAACTAATATTTCGTTGAATAACATCGATTTATTTAACACAGCTCCGAGGCATGGAGTCTATGAGATCCTGGCAAGGTTTTATTGGTATTCCTTTGCAAACCTCTTTCACTACTTGCCATAAATCTCTAGAATTGATTGGTTTCTCTTCAGCTACTTTCTTCTTGATATCTTTCCACAGGATTTCAATGGGGTTGAAGTCAGGAGACTAACCAAGTCACCACATAACCTCAACTCCGTTGGCACTAAATCATTTTTATGCGCACTTGCTAGTATGTTTAGGGTCATTATCCCATTGATATACCCAAATCAATGCCATATTTCACGAGGCATGTGTCAACATTACCTCATATAATATTTTGACATATGCCCTTTGGTCCATGATGTCTTCAATTAAGTGAATTGCACCAACACCACAATGTGAAAAACGACCGCGTACCATGATTTGGCATCGTTATGTATAACGGTTTTTATGGTAAACCGGGGATTAGATTCTGAGTTAGGGGGATATCGGACAAAGTTCCTAGAGCCTCTACTACCAAATAACTCAACTTTAAAATGTTTCGCCATTTAGACGCGGGTCAGGAACCATGTTCTTTTGCAAATTGTATGTGGGCTTCCTTATGTTTCTTTTTTAATGGGGGTCTTTTTCGCGGACTTTTGGCAAATAACTTGTTCTGCTCCAAATGCCTACGAATAGTTTCAGTATTAACTGCCAAATTTAGTTCGTCGTGGATGCTCTTGGCTGAAGCAAAAGGATTAATTTTGCAGTGGCATACTATATTGCGATCGTCTGCAGTGGATGTTTTGCGCTTTTGTCTACTAGTTTCATTTTTCGTTTTTATAATTTAAGGCATTTACTATCATTTGAGGAGAGTATTTTACGATTTTTTGCATCTCTTTATAAGTTTTTCCTAGTTTTCTCAATTTTTTTATCGTTTTCCGCTTTTCCTCTGTACAATAAAATAACAACTAATTTAAATTGCTACTAGATTATGAAACTATACTTACTTTTCTAATTTTCTGAACATTTTTTATGTTAAGGACTATTTTGAAAACGAAATATCTGACACTCCTATTATTTTGTGGAAAGCAATAACAAGTGTCTTCCAGAACTAGCAAAGCAGAAGTAGAATAGCAATTGTGATGATTGTTTGTTTCGTATTTTAATGCTAGTATCCCGTTATGTGTACCGTTATTGTTTCGCGTCATTTACATGTGATTTAAAAAAGTTATGCAGTCAAACACATTTTTCAGATTGGCACTCCTATTATTTTGTGGACAACTGTACATATTTGAAAACATTCAGCAAAATCGGATTAATACAGCCGCAATAATTTAAAAATAATTGCAAAATGTGGCGTGGTAAGGTTTCATTGGCTATTGTATATGTATGTACATATGTATGTATGTATATACATACATAGATTTTGTAAACAGCAGCTATAGCAACGCTGAAGTTGTTATTACAAGACATGCAAAGCTTATATTAAAAGAATACAACTTAATATAAATAAATAAGTAAAATTAAAACAAACAAAATTAGGACCTCACCTAATCTTGTGGGCATGGATTTTGTTAATTTTTTGTAAATTCTGGAGAGATTTTGCTCCATTCTTCAATCAAGGCCTATTTAGGTTGACCCTCATTAAAATGTTTCTCGATAGCCTTCTACGGGCTCGTTTCGCAAAAATTAAGCACTTTTCGCTGATGACGAAACTGTAATTAAGCAAATGAGACACGTCGCAAGAATTTAGCGTGTGCGCGCTAATGAAATGAACAATTTCCTACGAGTATGGTACCTATAATCGCTTCGCATGTTAATAAAAGTGGATTGTACATACTTATGTATGTGGGCAATCTGTCTACTGCGCATGTTCCGAGTGTTCAATTTTATTGTGTAGGAAAGAATTTTTCAACAAGCGCAGCCGAGACGCACACGCGCAATTAACATTAACTCAAATATTCTCATTCAATTGATGCTTTGTATGTACAACAAATATGCATAAAATTACGTATTTATCGTACATACAACACATATCCGTCATTTCATCGGACATTTAAATTATTCTCATTTGTTTTGATTCGGCTGGTGATAATTTCGAAGTGGTAATGACTTCGACTCGCCCGCATTAGAACTGCTCACTGAGAGATCATTTAAATAGATAAACATAAACGTATATATGTATATGTATGTATATAGTTATTTTCAGCTAATTAGAAACGATACTTATTTTACAATCAATGATCTCCTTACACTAAAACACGTATGTATGTTTATAAAATAAACAAAAAAATTGATTCGAATTCCTTGATTTAATATTCTTTCTATTACAAAACAAGTGAAGTCAACGATTTAGATACGGCAACTAATTCGATATTAGATTTAAAATTCGAACAAAACTTTTCTATTGTTTTATACGCGAAAACATAACACCTAGTACATACTTAGATGTATTTTATTGCATAATGAGACGAAATTTAAATGTTCTTTAACTAGGCGACATCCTATTTAAAAGAGATCGGATTGCCTCAAAACTGTTTACTTCTTCTTGACAACGAACTATCGTAAATATTTTGAAAAACCAAAAGGAGTAGAAGCTAAAAGTTTGGAAAAAGAAGCTGCAAATACTTATTCTCGAAGGCTTAAATCCCGTGGTAAAAAAACGCATGATCAAATTAAATAAATAACTGGATTGAAGACAACAACTTAGTTCATCCGTAGACGTAACAATTTTTAGCAAATCAATAAAATGGGCAACTGCTAAAAGAGTTGGAAGAAGAAAAATGAATGTGTTGCAATCATTACGCGAAAAGGCCGTATTGAATTCGGTAGAAATTAAAAAAGAACCAATATCTTAAATACACATGTTCCTTCTATTTTTTATGAAAATAAAAAGTAAAAAAGTTTCAATAAACTTGTCATGAATCAAGAAAATCATTTGCAACAGTTTGCAAATTATGGTTATGCTTGAAGGAATCAAAAACCAATTGGAATAACTGCGAGTAACAAAAGCAAGGCAAAACTTTTGAAATAAACAAATAACAGTAAACTTCAGAATTTTCATATTATATTCTTAGCTCTTACCGAACGTGATGACTTCTAATTATCTGCCAAACAGCTGTACGTACACACAAATGTACGTACAAATGTGTCAAACTAGGAAGTAAATAATGAAGGAATAAACAAAACTTAGATATTCATGCATTCAAGCCTTCCTTCTTTGGTTGATCGTCTTACATAAGAGTATAATGCGCAAACATTTACGTATTGACATATCGGTCGTTATTTTTTCTTGCTCTCTTTTTGTACATATACTTGTACACTCATATTGTCTTTTGACGCTGGTGGGTTCAGAAAGTAAGGGCGCCCGTAAATCTATGTATTGGCCTTCAAAGACAACCTTGGTATCATTAAACGGATCATGCTACCCAGTTATTATAAATTTTTAGCAGAATACTAAAGAGAGAAGAGTGAAATGATTGAATTCGGTGTAGGTAACAGCAGCAGGTAGGACAGTGACATCTGCCGAGATGAAAGGGAAAGAGTAGGATACCATTTCCACTGTTTTCATGAACCTTTGCCAAATGAAAGTAAAATAGAGCTAGTTTACTAATACGAAACTTACTCTTCAGGAAGCACGACAGAGAGGTACTAATATCATCACGCAAGCTCGCGGCACACGATCTGGGGTAGCTCGGATATACAAAATAAAAGAGAAGAGTCGATTTTTGTATTCATTGTAGAAAAAGATCTGTTCGTATGTATTAGGAGAAACACCCCCATTTTTGTCACGACAGTGAAGGAGGAGGTCCTCGACCTTAACGAGACCTCGAATTCGGTTGCCCCCATGACCATAAACCACTCACTCATAGGTACATAGCATTCAGTCTGGACGAACTGTGTTTATCTAGAAACTCAATCTATGCGAAATGCTTTGGTTTCGACACACAGATCAATCTGCATTTAAGGGATCGTCTCAGTGTGACCCTCCGAAAAATCACTGATTTTCGCGATTTTTTTTTAATGTTGAAATACAATCGGTCCGGTTTTTTTTTAATGAATACATTCATGATGAATACAATGTGATTTTTTTTATGTTTATTTATTGGGTGTATAATAGTTAAATAAATTGTTGAAATGACATGTAAAAAAAGGCCAAAATTCATCGGAGCTTACACATTTAAACATCCGGCTGAAATAGCGAAAATAGAAAGTTAAAGTATTTAATAGATTGGTGATAAGTTTAAGTTTAAGATAAGTTTAGCCTTATCGGGAATTTATGTATATCCAAATACAGAAGTTGTTATCTGACTTCACAAAAGCCAGTGTGATCCTCCACCATCCTGAAGGATCAACAAACTAACCTAACCTAGTCCAATGTGAACTCATTAAGTCTCAATCTACTTTCTTTCATATCTACATATACATATGTATGTCTAAACAATTAATTTCCGCCTCTATGGGATGTGAGTATAAAGTCTACCGAATGCTCGAAAGTACCATATCCTACTTTACAGATATTTCATCTAATTGAATTTATAGTTATTTTTTCGAAATATATCAAGGGAAATTATAGGTACAAATATTTGCGGTAATGGAGGTTAAGGTGGATCGATTTCATACATTATTTTTCATACACCATGTTATACTAAAAGAAACAAACTCTCAAAATACTATGGATACATACAAGATCTGCCGCAAAAGAAACAGGACTGTTAAAAAAACAACAAAAAATTAATATTTTTCAAAAGTTATATATTTTTATTTAAAGTAGTTTCCTTGTGCTTCGATACAGCGTTTAGCCCGGTCAATTAACATTTCAAATGAGTGTTTAAGGTCATTTTTCGGAATGCTCTTGAGAATATCAGTCGACGCCTTTTGGATAGCTGAAATGTACTGAAACCAGTGTCCTTTCATGGGCAAATGAAGTTTTCCAAATAAGTAAAAATCACAGGGTGCCAGATCAGGTGAGTAGGGTGAGTGATTCATGATTAATATGGAGTTTTTTGTCAAAAAATCAGTGACAACCATCGACCGATGACACGGCGCATTATCGTGCAACAGGCGCCAGGACTCTGCCTCACGGTATTGTGGTCGAGCATGACGAATGCGTGACAAAAGACGCTTCATAACACCAAGGTAAAACACAGCATTAATCGTTTGGCCAGGTAGGACGAACTCTCGGTGTACAATACCCTCGGAATCGTAAAAACAAATCAGCATTGTCTTTATTTTTGACTTCTGAAGACGACCGACTTCTGATCGTCACAGAGGTCCTCACGACCTTCTTAGAATCGCTTAAACCACTCATGCACATTACTACGGGATAGGCACTGATCACCATAAACTTTTTTCATCATTTGAAATGTTTCAGTAAACGTTTTCCCAAGTTTAAAACAAAATTTAATATTTGCTCTTTGTTCAAAATGCATTTTACGACCGATGACCAAAAGCTACTGTCACTTTTTGATCGATAACATCGATTGTAGTTATCCAATTGTCTTAAAATTTTTACGAAATGTCAACAAGAGATCAAACTTTTTATTTCATATACCCACCAATAGGTGGCGCCACCAGAAAATGTTATATTTAAAAAGTTTTGTTTCTTTTGCGACAGACCTTGTATATACTAGCAACCGATATTCATATATGGTATAGGGTAAAGCCAACAAGAAGTAAATAAATATTTATTATATTCGTTTTATCACCAAATATCAGTATTTTAATTGTAGTGTAAGTATACTACCCGATTTTATATATATGTATTTTTACTTTACTGATAGTAAACACCAGGCAAAGTCGACAGCATGCAGCGGTTGATGTCATTAAAGTTACAAACCTCTGTAAAAACGGTCGAAGAAATTTAGTCTCAGTCGGTTGCTGAAATATCCTCGTGAAAGCAGTATAAAATAGGAGTAATGAAGACACGCCTTCACAGAAACCCATTCTGGCCAATAAGAAAATTTTCTGTAACAAAAATGTCGCCGATACAATAGATTAATAATTCGTTATTAGAAATCACCATTATTAGTAAATAAAAAGTTTTAGACGTTGCATTCCACTGTTTTTTATGAATTCTATTCTGCTGTTTCGTATGCAAATCCATAATAGATTTACTAATAATTATTCAGAGCACACGATAACTTATTTTCCATTATATAGCAGATTTAACGATTATTAAAAGTCAGCGCTTGCATGATAAATTGCAATTGGAAATGTGAGTATGAAAACATTGAATTCAAAATAAGAACATTTTCTGTGTCGCCCACAATCGTAAAAGTTTTGGAATGAATTAGTATAAGTATATCAGTAACATTAACGCTGACTAGCCCCCATCACCGATGAAGTTCAATAAAAAAAGCGTTCATTTATGAGGATGGGCGTACACCATGTGAATAATCCGCTACAAAATAATATTTCAAATTGCGAAAGAAACTTCTACTCGCCTTTAATACTGAGGATTACTCTTTGCACTTACTGCAGCGGAATTTGCTTCTGGTTAAGCAATTATTATTTCAACAAGTATTTCATTGCTTATGCATAGTAATGGCCCAACCCAGTATGGGCGATTGACGCAATACTCGACTACGACTTATTGATTTCACAAGCCACACTGCGTTCTTATGTAATTATCTGTTTTGTTAAGTATCTAGAATATTAGTATTTCGCGTTGCGCTGAAAACTCGACTAAAAAACGATATGAACGAATCCACTTTTAGGTAAGACCCCTCTTAAAGAAGTTATACTTACACATATGCAAATGAATTCAAGATTATATGCGGCTAAGATTGCTCTTAATCAGACAATACTTTCTCCTGTTCTCCATATGTCTAAATAAATGATTTCCGCCCCTCGGTCCTGCTACCGCCTGGATGAGGTGACACGCAAACGAAGAAGCATCAGACCTGGCAGAATACTGCACCCTATACAATAATAGCATGCCTCTTGATGTCTCGAATCGAGCACAGTGTAGTCAGTTTCCACTAGATTGATATACCAGAAACCAAGCTTTTAGGCATCTGTTGCATGCGGATTTTTTTCTGGCCAAAGACTATCAACTCCGCAGAATTCTTCCGCTACAACAACAACATTACATCGATGATAACACCAAATTTGCCGACCACTACACTACACAAACAACGAACAAGAAATTTAGAGTGGAGCTATTAACATTTTCATGCCTCCACTCAGTTGTTGTTGTTGTTCTAACGGATATCTAATCCCCGTTAGGATAATAAGGGTTATCGAGGTTGTCGTCGACGTTATCTAGCGGGATGCCCAGGAAACGTGTTGTTTCGACGTGGTCGGACCAAAGGGAGAAGGGTGTTAGATAAGTGGAGTTGGCGGGGCATGCAAAGAGATGGCCAGTGTCATGCGGAGACTCATTGCACGCGGAACAAATGTTGGATATGTCGGGGTGTATTCTGGACAAGTAGGAGTTTAACCTGCAACAATATGCAGAAAAAAGCTGCGCAAGGGTCACTCGCGTTTCTCACGGCAACTCGAGCTTTCCGTCTGCAATGGGTGCTGATTTGACTCCAAGAACGCCATTCACTGGAAGGGAGTCGGTGAAGGTGTTGATAGCTCCGCTGTGAATCGGTCGCAGTACCTGTCGGAAGTTTGTTACGTTCGAAGTCCGGTCGACGTACTGTTCGATGTCGTCGACGTTTTGCGAAGACATCTTAGCAGGAACTGTATTTATTTGTCTTTTCCCCATGTGCTGCCGGCAAGCGACTTGAGGATTTTGTATCGGCTCTGTACCTTGGCGATAATCTCGGTCGTATGAGGAGTGAAGGAGCATAGACTATCAAAAGTCACACCTAAAATCTTAGGATTATTGACAGTCGGAAGCTTGACGCCATCGATTGTAATATTAAGCTCAAGTCTATACTCCTTCGTCCAGTTCGTAAATATGGTCGCTGTGGATTTGGTGGGGGAAAGTATTAGGTCCCGTGCAGAGAAGAAACGAGAAAGGTCGGAGAGATAGCTGTTTACCTTTGAACACATGCCATCGATCCCATTGCCCGACATCAATATCGTGCATTCATCAGCGTCCGAGGTTATGGAAACTGCCTCTGGTGGCTGTGGGAGTTTCGAGATGTAGAAGTTAAACAGTAGCGGGAAGAGGACACCACCCTGCGGAACCCCCTGTTTAATTCTTCTGTTTAGTTTTTTTTCTCGAAACAGTACGGATGATTGCCGACCGCTCAGGTAGTTCATGATCCACATCTTCAGTCCTGGAGGGAGCGTAGTTTTTTCGATGTCCTGCCGTAGCTTTGTGTGATTGACAGTGTCAAAAGCTTTTGATACACACAGTGAATGGCGTTGCTTCTAGATACTGTATCAGGTTAATCCGCTACTTGTACACAATATGACTTGCCTTCAACGCGACTATAAATAATTCTTCACATGCCCTGTGAAACAAACTTATTTATAACCCTTCTCTCTTTGGCCTGAAACACCATGTGACTTTTGTGTCTCCCGTTAGATACCTTCTATGGCAATCAATTTCCGACGAATGTCGAATGTCTTGTCTACATTTCATTGAGCACCGTATTTTCGAAAGTTAAACCTATAATATTCATATGTTAGAGGACTTTGCTACGTAGCTCGAGAGGCTTCTGGACCACCACGTCTCCCAGTCAAATTCTTTATTGGAAAAGCTAATTTATACAAAATCAAGATTCTCTATTCTCTCTAAGACTTGTACTGGAATTAAAAATTAGAGAACTAACCCTTATCATTTTCAGTTCTACTACGGCATTGCACACATTCAATATTGTTTTAAAAAAGGTGGTATTTATTGAATCAAATTTTATAATTGATTTTCATTACAAATACAACATATGGTATATTCTAAAGTTACATTTTTATTTAGCTATTGCACACAATTACGCTAAGAGTTTAAAAAGAAAATCTAAGAGGGCAAATATGATGCAAGCAATACATTACAACAAACTTAAAGAACGGCATAGACCGAATTGCAGATTTCATTATCAACAGATTTCAAATGTCTTATATAGTATAAGTATAATACAAAAAAATTACTAAACCTATAAATATGTTTGTTAATGTATTTTGAACAAATCAGTTAAGTATATTTACATCAATATATATGTATGTAATAAAATAATAAAATTGAAAATTGTATATGAAAGCATGTACGCACAGGTGTACACACATTTTTTAAATGCTGAAAACGTATGCATTTTGAGCAAAGTATATACTGACACTTAAATATTAAATATTTACGATCATTAAACTTCCAGTTAGTTTTAATATTTGACAAAAATGTATACTTATAACTAAAAAATTAATGTTGATTTCTTGTCGAGAAAATCGTTGAGTTTGTCTCAGCTTTCTCAACAATACTTTCAATGCTTTCATTGCTGCCTAGCCTTACAAGTGTAGGCTTCTTTTTCATAGCCGCCGCAGCAGCAGCCGATCGGGGCCCCATCATGTAATATGTTTTCGGTGGCGACTTTTGCTTGGGCATCTCCGGCATTGTTCCTTTGGGCTTTCGCTGTTCCTCCCTTGAGCGAGTCTCATTATTTACCATGTCATTTGGATTGGGAGTTGGATTATAATTGCTGTTTCCAAATTTTTGTGGGCGAAGTTTCTCCGGTATCATAAATGATTTCAACTCCAACTCGGTCGTGTTAACTACTTCACAATCGATTTGCATTAACATTATATCGCCATTAACTGATGGGTCACCTGCAGGCAGCATTAGTGACATTTTCGGACGTGCACTCTTATTATAAGCTGAAGCCGGCAACAATATATGATCCATGTTAAATGATAGGACATAGAATGTGTCGTCTTGCCTTTTTATGCCTTTAAACAAACGTAGGTATTCCTCACTAATTTTGGGCTTGAAAATATCCAAAGAGTTCTTATCATTTCCCGAGTCATCAATTTCGTTTGCCTGTGGTGTCTCCAATTTGGGTTGTTTGCTCTGAACCAATGGTGGTGTCATAATCAATTTGCGTTTCATATTAATTGTCGCAACATCCTCTTGGAGAGGTAGTTGTAAGGGTTTCCTATCATAATAATCCGGAGAAAACTTCCTAAAGCTTAAAGAGTTGTCCAAATATCCATTGCCATTTTCCTTATACAAACTCAAGTTCAAGTAGTCGTTAACGTCAATCCATTTGTGCAGATTACTATGCAAACGATGATTCTCGGTATTGTTTGAAACGTTTGCACACTTTTTTGACGCGGATGTCATTGGTAGCTCTTTAATTGTTCTATTGATATTCTGTTCGCTTGACAGGGCTCCGCGAGAACGATTAACTGGATGCAGGAAATGAAGTGGAGGGACATCCATTTCCGTTTCCCTCTTTGAGTTATTTAACTTTTGTTTAAATTCATTTTCCGTTTCAGCCCATAGCAGGCGTCGGCCAGTAGCTGGCTCTTCAGGATTAGTTGCATCCGACTCAATTGAATTCTCAATGTGGTTTTTATTCATATAATTCTGAAAATTACCCACATTTAAGGATACCATAAAGGCCAGAGCGAAGAGAATCGCTATGTTCTTCTTGATGTTAGTTGCTGTCATTCGCTGCTTTAAACTTTTTCCACTTAGTTTCGGTGCAATTTTCACATGTTGATCGTTAACTTTTGCATTGATATCCAAAGTATTTAAAACGAATTCACTTATGTTGCTGTTTTTGCATTGGCAAGATTGTGCCAAAGCGACCAATTGGGAACGTAATGATGAATTTTCCTTAGAAAATTAATCAAATATGTAAAAAATTAAAACTATTAATAAGAACAAGCGAGATAAAAAAAAAATATTCGAATTGAAAACGATAAATATGGATGTGTGTATGGGTACAAAATTTGGTGAAAACTTTACTTTTATACTAGTTAAGGTTTCCATAAATCACATTACAACATAACTCACAATATTCTCGGTTAAGAAGTTTAGTTTTCAAAATGTTTGTAAGATATTAGTGCTTACCCCTTTCAGTGTACAGTTTTCCTTTTCTAAGTCGCTGATACGTGATTCTAAAGAAACCACATATTCCTTTTTCTTTTTGCGAGACAAAGAAGCAGATTCTCTGTTTTTGATCATGCGCTGCTGCTTCTTCCACATTTTCTCATCAATGAGACCTTTATAAACACTTAAACTGGTAGGACCGGTGCTTGTAGAAGAAGACTTTGAAGTTCCGTTGGTATTCGCCCCTAAGTTGGTAATTTTTGACGATGGTTGCTTAATAAACACTGGTCCACTATTGGTTTTAACAATTTTAGGTACGAAATTAGAATGCATGCCTAACGCACCGTTGCCGGATGAGACTATTTTGTTGGCTGTAATAACTTTTCCACTAGCGGTTTTCAATATTATTTTAGGTGAATTTGTGACAACACCCTTTATATTTTTACCATTTATTTGGGTTAATGCTTTATAGTCATTTAATGTTAGGAATACAGTTTTGGGTTTTGCATTTATAGGAGGAACAACTTTTGTAGCATTTGATGAGGGTGTAATGGGTGTTTTAACAGCGTTGTTAGAGTTATCAATGTTTCTTTTGGGGGCCAATTTCGGTTCAATTTTTGGTTGTACCGACTCTTTGTTTTGACTGGTTACTTGCGTTATAGGTTTTATTGGCACGGTCTTAACAGGGAGCAGCGTTCCCGACAGCACACTAATAGGTGCAACTGGCTGCAGTGGCTGAATTGTTTGGAGGGTAGCTGAATTGGTGGTAGTTGTATTCAACGGAACCAGTGGTACCATTAAAGGTAATGAAACGCCAACATTGTTTGTATTCATTGCTGGTAAAATAAAAGTTTGTTGATGATCTACTGGAGGCGATACCACTGTTATAGGTGTAAAGCAGTTCTCTTTTTTTATTTCTAAAGCAGGAGTGTGGGTATTCTCATCACATATTTCCTCCTTCATGCCATTCAATCCATCTAAGGGTGGGTTAACATGCGTATAAGTTTTAGCTTGTGAAGCTATTGATGAAACATCGCTCTGTACTCCACTCGTCGAACTACCACCAGAACTACTACAACTTTCCGTAGGAGATGGCGTATTACGTTGTCTCAATTCATTTTCGTTAAAGAAATTCATCTTTACGTCATCATTTTTCAGAAGGTTAATGAAATCATCTGGGTTAAAGCTGTCTTCATCCATTGATGAAATGGACGAAGTGCGCTGTGACTTGTAGGTGGAGTTAAATATTTCAGGGCTGTGTAATTCGTTGGAGGATAATGGCAAAGCAAAATTAAATTCATTATTCGTCGATGCAGCTTGCGATGAAGAGTTATGAATGTCCACATCGAAGGGTAATTCGAAATCATGCACATTATGTGTGTTAAGATTATTCAAGTCAATGGATGAATCTAGATGTGAATCAGTAGAACGTAGAATTTCTTCAATATCATCAAATGTATAGTTATCTGATGACGGCATCAATCTGTCGAAATTGCCTAAAAGGAATATTCAATAAATACTATAAGGTAGTCTAACAAAAAAAGAGTTTCAGATATCTTATCAGTAAAATATTTTGTAAGTCTTTTACCCCACACTTGAAAGCGTGTAACTATAGTAAGTTATTAATAATACGCATGTCAGTATAATGAAACTTCAGAATAAATTAATGTACATTTACGACCAAGTGATATGTTTAAATGTGGTCATTGAAAATATATACATACATATATATGTTTTATACCACATGAGCGAGTTTCTAGAAATGTAACTGAAGTAGTAAATTTCACAATATTTATATTTTTTGTAGATAACTTTAAATGAATAGATGTACAATTTGTCATTTCACACAGCTATGCAAATATTTGTCACATACAAAACGAAAGAATGAATCAAATACGGCTTTTGCACCAGCAGCGGTAATATGTATCACCCACCATAGAAACTATCGTCGTCGCACGTCTCCATGTCCATTTTTGCAATCAGCACATTTAGCTCCTATTACTTATTTACAAAGCAAATGGTGTCATACACATTTTAAAACAATTAATTAATTTATTGTTAAATTATTATCCACATTCCCATTCACAATTTGATCCAATTATCTTTGTTTCAATCAAAGAATTTGACGTTTTCTTCTGCAATTGCATACGAAAGCAAAAACACAAGGAACATACTAAACGGCAAAAAAAAACAGAGTTGCAACTAATCGTATGCAGACTGCATTACCATCATATCCCCACGTTGTACAGATATCATTACGATTATTACGGCTAATATATTACAAACGCCCCAACGAAAATTTACGATTTTTTTGAAAGTGTGAAATAAATTTTATATTTTACAGTTAGAATAGGAATGTTCCAAATAACTTAATATCAATATATAGTGAATGCGAACTGACTGCGTTCGCATTGATTTTACAAAAAAATTTGAATTTACGTAGATAGTAAGGAAAACAGCTACGATTATCATTGAAGAACCAATATAGTTGATAGATAAGTAGAAGAACTTGAAATAAGTGTAAGAAGAAGGAATCTTGTAATAATTCTCTATAAGAGAATGATAACCACTTAAAGGTTAGAGAAAATGCCATGTTTTCCGGAAACATCTAGTCGGCAATTTTTCTAACATTGTAATTTTCAAAATTTTGTGTTTAATGAGGTTGGCATCTCTGTATTTGACAGCTAAATAAACATATCAGTTGTTATGTTTTGAGTGATGAACAATTTATTTATATGATTTTAGTGTACGAATACATTTTATTTGAAGTGAATTAATTTATAATAAAACTAAAAATATGGCTACTTATTGTAACCAGCATTGGTTACTTTCTCATATACGCAATTCCTTCATATCTACGGATGATACAGGAATGTGTGAGACCGTAATGTTGAGCAATGATATGCCCAAAAATTATTTGCGTAAATATCAAACCACATCTGTTGCAAGCAACGCTGCGAATCAAAACAAGCAACCACAACAACGGAAATCAATTGGAAATAAACAACATTTACAAGAAATGGTAGACCCGGCCCTACATGAGGTAGATTTTGTCTGCTATCCAGGGTTGGACCAAAGTGATGATGAAGATATGGACTTAACTGCACAGTCTTTTGAAATTCAAATGTATCCAGAAATATGGGCGCAAAGATTTCGCTCAAACACTGCACAAAAGTTGGAAAAAATGGACGAAGCTCGTCGTAACGCTGCGAAAATAAAATCTGTTAACTACGAGGACGAAATTGTTCCTCCCGAGCGCAATGATTTTTTTGTTAAAAAAACTGTACTAAAAACATCAGAGCAGCCCAAAAGTAATGAGGAAAATCTCGATAAAAGCATTGACGTTACTGATGATGCTGGCGGTGGAGGCGACGGTATCTGTGTAGTAAAAAGCAAGCTTGCCTTACAATTAGCTAATAGTCCAAAGCAAGCCCAAAACAAATTTATTGAATATGCCCGTTTTGACGGCACTTCCCAAAGAGGCATACAAACAAAACGTATTGGCGTATTTTTAAGTATGTTGCCCGAGCGTGAGAGAAATTACCCCATTAAAATCTGTGTTCTTGCTAGTGCGAAAATTTTTGAGGTAAGTTTAAAAATATTTAACTTTTCAGAATCAAAAACTATAAGAAGTTTTTTTTTTCAGGTTATTGGTCTAGTTTGCTATAAGGCAACAATACAGTATCCGAAGATTCCATTAAAATCTATACGTCATTATGCTTTGTATATAACAGAAGACAATGACGCTATGGAGGAATTTCCACCACTTGATGATAAAGAGCCCTGCTCTAAGTTTGGATTTTCTCATTTAACTTTAGCAGAGCGACGGCCACTAGCGCAGGTGACACGGATTGACTACGCTAATAACATGGCTACGAAATCAATGACATCGGAGGAAGATAAAGCAAGGCTTGCAGCAGCAGCTGTACAATCTGTCCAGAGTATGGAACCTACTGCTAGCGGTGGGGGCGAAGAAGAGGATTCCAATTGTGCTACTAACAGCAATAATGATGACTATGAAGAACGTATGATGAGTCACAATGACATGTTGGAAGCGCCTATGTATCGCACTTATCGATTAAACATAATTGAAAAACCTTTCTTTCGAAGAGATGTCACTCTAGGAATTTCTGGAGAGCGTATCGAAATCGACCACCATAAAAATGCGAAATTTTGGACTAAACAAAAAGCTGTTACCTATCCCATTGATGTCATTGCTTCGTGTGAAATTGTAGAGCGACGTCATTTAAAAGCCACAATCCGCATATGGTTAAAAGCGTCGTCTTCTTCATCAACGATGAACAGTTGCAAATCGTCTACGGATTTAAAATCGACACCACATGTAATAGAAAGTGGTGGTGCTGCTGTGCCACATTCTCCCACAAGTCCCGTACATCATCATTTGCACGTCCCTTCAGCGTTTGGACTATTTTCAACCAGTTCTAGCAGTGGAGGCAGCTCCTCTAGTCATAACTATTCTCACATGCGATTCAAACATTATGATCTTGAAGCTGACACCCATACCGCAGAACATATTTTAAACAAACTAAGTTGTATACTGAAAGTACGATCCAGTGAAGTGCGCAGGGAGTTTCTACAGTTAAGAGAACGGAAACTAGAAAAAAGTCAAGCAAAAAAACAGTTAAAAATGTAGTATCTGCGTCTTTATCGAAGATTTTTTCGAGTAATTTTTGACTGCTATGTGATCGAGAATTGCAAGCAGCACTCACTGATTTCCTTATGCAAATCGTCAAATGTGCCGTTTCAAAATTAATATGGCACATACTACAGCTACAAAGTTGTCAAATGAAATTGATTTTTTTATTCTATGTTAGATCGCATAAGATTAATAGAATAAAGAAAAAGAAGAAATTCGCTTAGAATTAATATTATTTAAACTTAAATTTTCATTACAATTAAATTGCGTTATATTAAGATATGTATGTACAAGCATACTTATGTACATTAAAAGTTCGTGTTGTAATGCTTCGTATTACGGTAAAAATAAATTTTGCGCTGAAATATGAATATTTTGTTCAGAAGCGTTGTAAGGTGTAGTCAGAGATATGAGAAAGTGAGTGATATAACTAATTTTTTTTTGCCAGTAAATTATTTTATTTCATAAAAGTAAAAACATAGCGTCATTAAATAAGTTTTCCATTTGGCTTGACAGAATTTTGAAAAAAGGTAATACATCCAAAGCCATTACGGCTGTTTGAGTTGCTCCACTTCTACCCAAAGCTCTTTGCGTTCGTCATCATTAATCCTTGCAGGATGTAAAATCTATCAAACAAAATAAAATTAGTTTCGTTAATATAGTTGAACTTCCATAACACAATCTTCGATATATAACTCCATCTTTTGAATTGGCACCAGAAGTCAAATTTCATATAAATTTCCTTCCATAAATCGAACTTTTCAATTGGTACGTGATTCTAAGTCGCATTTTTCGGGAAAATATGTACATCTTTGTAAACAGCTGCTCACGTAGAAGTCGCCGCGCCTATTTATCGTTTCAAATGTTACTATTACAGATTATATTGAGGTGGACAATGAGACTTGCTCAGCCGGATTTATAACAAGTGATATTGCAGAACAGAATATTTCAGACGCAACGAATATGACATCTAGCCCGATGTAAAACGTTTCAGAGCCCTTTCGCATCCTTTGCTAATTATCGATTCTGACTAACCCCAGCCCCTTATAGACAGCACAAAGCAGTTTTTATACTCTTGCAACCTTGCATATATGTATATCTGTATGTATATGTATAAATGATCAGAATGACTAGAAAAGTTGAAATCCGTCCTTCCGACCGTGCAAGCTGTAACTTGAGTAAAAATTGAGATATCTTGAAGAAACTTGGTATGCGGGTTCCTTGATTTCTTGCAGTTCGTATATGAGTGTAACCGGACCATTGCCACGCCCATAAAACGTCAATAACCGAAAACCTATAAAAATCCATAACTAAGCACTAAATTAAGATATAAAACTGTTATAGAGAGTATATGTATGTATGTACATATGTATAAAATTGCTTAGATTAAGGTCCTATGGTGGACGTTTTTCACCTTAAGGTATTTCCCTGACTTTGATTCGATTGCACCCGAACTTTGTCCTTTCTTACTTGTTCAAATTCAAGATATATTTCTCAGTTACCTACATTTTCGGAGTTATTTATTTTTTGTTTTGTGTCTTGCTTGGCTGCATCGCACACGTGATTTAATCGCATGCCTGAGTATTGTTATTTCGACAGCAAAATATTTGATTAGTAAAAAGTTTTCTTTTTAAATAGTAAATAAGTTAACGGAGTTAACGGAATTAAACCTGAATATAAGGGAAAAGTTCTGACTAGGCACACCAGCGCATCGATAATTATTGCTTATGTTTCAAATTAATTAATATTTTATTGTAGTTATCTTAAGCGTATATTTAAACACGTTTCTGATATAAATACATTTTGAATCTGCTATTCACAATGTACTGTGTTTGCTACTGCTTCCTCATAATAAGATATTCACATTTTATCGTTGAATTGCGGCAGTTAGAATTAAATCGCCAGAAACATACATACATACATACATAGCCATATGTATATGTACATTAATACAATAAAGTAATCCAATAGTGGGGAAATATACAGTAGGATATCGTTAAGATAACATGTGAAAACTAAACTCACATTATTGCTCCATTAGGTTTTAATTATTGAGATCTCACTTTAATTTGTTATGTGTAGATACATACATACATATGTGCGTTGATATTATGTGTAGTGAAAATGAAAAGCAAACATTTTCAAGAGCATTCTGCATTTGATGTAAAAATAGAAATGCAATGAGGTCGACCGCCCCGCACTGTGCAACTGCCGCCTGTGCCATTTCTTTTTACATATGTACACAGTCGCGCAATTTAATTGTTCCGCAGTTTCGTTTCAGTTTGATCGGTTTGCACTTTGAAGCAATTGCAATACAGTTCCGGTTTTCCATGAAGCGTGTTGAGAGCGTACAGCTCTGCTCTCTTCCTCGTTCGTGAATGATCGAGCTCCAAACGGCATTGTCGGTGATTGTCAGATGAACTTGAAATTCTGTCTGTGTAAAGTTCCGGCCTGTCGTGATAACGGTAACGGCAGCTGACAGGTACTATTTAATTTTAGATTTTTGCATGTGTAATGTTTTCACTCTTGATCAACCGTTGCATGGCGTATATACATACATATTTTATGAGAGATAATAATATAGTGATATTGAGTTAGATTAAAGTTAACTAAAGCTGGAAATTCTGTACAAATTCATTAAAATATTTCTCAAAAAATGTGTATAATTTATGTCACACTTGCACTTGTTGCACAGAGTACAATAGCTTTATTCACCTAAAATCTGTGTGATCGATCAGAATACGATCGGAATGACCAGACCAGTTTAATTTCGGAGTTCTTCCCCAAAAGTTAAAAGTTACACATCATATTTACTGAGCCATAAAAATCATAAACAATCAACAATTAAACGTTCGTTAATAATATTACCGAAACTAGTTCATTATATAAGTTACCGCTTTTTCATTATAAGTGATACTCCGCGAAGAAAAGGCCTTTGAGTTGCTAATGTATGTTATTTACCCTATAAGGATTCAATTCAAAATAAGCCTATTTCCGTGGGTGTGCAAGAAGAGAGATAGTGGTAGATCTCTCTCTCTCTCTCTCTCTCTCACCGCGTTGAAGCTACAGCGCTGAGCCAGATATAGATTATATAGTTCACCCCTAAAATTCTACTCTGGATCCGCCCCGGATCACACCCATAAATTAAAACTGATTGAAAACTGATAATGTGCTATAACTAAGCCACACATTAAGATACAAAACCCATTTCTAAGTAAAATCCTTTAACTCAGGACCTATTCTACCGATTTCTATAAAATTTTGTGCGTGGCATTATATTTATATACCTAAATCAATCACGACAATCTTGCTACGTAGTTCATCTCCCCTCTAGGTAGGTAAGTAGAGTGGAAGTCTGATGACGCATCGAGGTCTTTAGGAAGCTCAATGTAAAGTCACCGGGGCCAAAATACTCTCACTCCATTGTCATCTCTGAATCACTCTGTGCTTCTGAAAAGGTACATCAACACAAAAAGTTTTGTCTGGGCAACCTCCAAAGCATCATCAAGAAAGCGCAGACCGAATGTTGCGATTATTTTCCCATATATAGCTTTCCATTCGCGTCGAATATATTCTGCAGACTTCTCTTCTTCTATCTCTTGAAAGCTTCTACAAAAGTCATATATTGATCCTAGTCTGCAATTAAACAGTGACCTGTTAGCTAGAGCTCCTACTGGAGTTCTCGATGTGGGGTTCATATTCAATTAATGTTACGCTTGCCTGCTTCTTGAACAAGTTGGGGATTGACTTCACCGAGACTCAGCTAGATTTATAATATGTTTGTCTTTTAAATGTCTACCTTAGCTAGAGGCATATAAATTCCATCTTTTACGGATGCTAACCCAGATGCCGAATATGTAGACCCCGGTGACTTTGGCTAAATTTTTACTGAAAATTTTTATCAATCTGTAAGATTTATTATTAAAAATTCGAGAGAACTTTTTGTCGATAATAAGGCGCTCTTCCGTAAAAATTGATAAAATTGGGTCATTGGGGATTTTTGAACTTCCGGTTAACTTAATATGGCATATATCGGTAAACATGAGAGTTATTTTAGAAAAATTAAGTAAATTTATAGTATTGGATAGTTTAATACCAAAAATATATATGTAAATTAGTCCATAAATTATCAAATTACGTGGAAACACGCTCTCGAGGATAAACAAGTAATATCTCACGTGCATACAATCAGTCCAGAACTCGCTTTGAATTGTTAGTGGAGGCCAATACATATACATGATATTTTAACGAAATTAAGGACCAACAAGACGTTATTGAAACGGCCCTTAATTTCGACCTTACTGTACCTAGCGCAGAATATTTATGAAATCGGTCGAGACTTTGGCCTAGATATATATATATTTAATATAATGTTTTTCGATTATCGCATTGACTTTTTCTCATATATCCAATATATTAACTTAGTCTGTTTGAGTGAGTATACATACAAGGTCTGTCGCAAAAGAAACAGAACTTTTTAAATATAACTGTTTCTGGTGGCGTCAATTGGATAACTACAATCGATGTTATCGATCAAAAAACGACAGCAGCTTTTGGTCATCGGTCGTAAAATGCAAAGAGCAAATATTAAATTTTGTTTTAAACTTGGGAAAACGTTTACTGAAACATTTCAAATTTTGAAAAAAGTTTATGGTGATCAGTGCCTATCCCGTAGTAACGTGCATGAGTGGTTTAAGCGATTCCAAGAAGGTCATGAGAACCTCTGTGACGATCAGAAGTCGGTCGTCTTCAGAACTCAAAAATAAAGACAATGCTGATTTGTTTTTACGATTTCGTGAGTATTGTACACCGAGAGTTCGACCCACCTGGCCAAATGATTAATGCTGTGTTTTACCTTGGTGTTTTGAAGCGACTTTTGTCACGCATTCGTCGTGCTCGACCACAATACCGTGAGCCAGGGTCCTGGCGCCTGTTGCCCGTTAATGCGCCGTGTCATCGGTCGACGCTTGTCACTGATTTTTTGACAAAAAACTCCATATTAACCATAAATCACTCACCCTACTCACCTGATCTGGCACCCTGTGATTTTTACTTATTTGGAAAACTTCATTTGCCCATGAAAGGACGCTGGTTTCAGGACATTTCAGCTATCCAAAAGGCGTTGACCGATATTCTCAAGAGCATTCCGAAAAATGACCTTAAACACTCATTTGAAATGCTAATTGACCGGGCTAAATGCTGTGTCGAAGCACAAGGAAACTACTTTGAATAAAAAAATATAACTTTTGAAAAATATTAATTTTTTGTTGTTTTCTTTTTTTTAACAGTCCTGTTTCTTTTGCAACAGACCTTGTATATCACGTATGTATGAACATATATATATATATATGTATCTAATTTGAGTTAATAGGTTTGATAAGTTTAAATTACTAAGCTGCCAAAAACGATTGTTATCCTTGTCCAAGGTAAAATACCTGAAGAAATTTTCCAGATCGTACAATTATATCACATAGCTGTCTTTCAAAATCAAATTCTTGTATGTAAACTTCTTTATTTTTGAACGGTATTCTAGCTTCAGTGTCACCGCAGTTAACGTTTCTCTTGTCATTGTAAATATTTAAACAAAAGTCATATTATATTCATGTTGAATTTACGAAAAGCAAACTTGCCACCCAATTCAACTCCAATTTTTTTGTTTTGCTCAGATTTATTTTCGTTTAGGGCAGTACACACATCAAAAAGCTAGCAATACTTTTAGGGCTAAATCTGCTCATTTATCTGCAATATTCCTGCTGGCGGTAATTTGAAAGTTTAATAATTAACGTCTCCCTATCAAAATTAGCGCAATAGCTATATAAATTTATCGCTTTGAAGATACCTCAAATTGTTAATTTTCTCTTATATGATCTTTAGCCGACTTGGCCAAATCTTTTAAAAAGATTTTGTTTTAAAATTTGCTGAATATTTTATAATCATGAAGTGTCAAATTTGCGCACATACTTGCTTTATACGCACACATAACAACAACAACAAATTTGCACGCTAGTGTGTACTATTTCTGTTTTTGCTCTAAGGCCAAGGCGAGACGGCTTTTAATCGCTACATACATACATACATACATATGTATGTACCATATGTATGCATGTATGTATGTATGTATGTACATGTAGCGCGGTATTAGAGGTCACTGATATTGCCGCAAATAGGAAAAATCAGCAGATGTGTGCGTTTTTTGCATTTTTTTGCTTTGCTCGATTATTTGCTTTGTACTAGAACAATTGTTGCTTAAATAGATATCAACTATTATTCAGCATGCCTTTACATCCACACACACTTGTATATGAGCGGTAGAAATGACATTATTTTGCTGGCGGACTAAATAATATAATTACGCGCGACGTGTGTGTGTGTGTGTTTGAACAAACAATAGATAAGTTTCGAGGTCTTTAACTGTAAATAGTACAATGAAAGTGCTGCAACAATTTTATATAAATTAATGAACGGTTAAGTGCTTTTATAAAATTATTTACATTTCATCGAAAAGTTGAACATTTTTCTTTATAGCTATAAATCCTAGCTGTTAGCCACTTTATGGCCGTTGAAAACTAATATCAAAAACATTTACGCGCGAAAAAGCCGAGGAAATTTGTAAAATTCAACGTTTGCGCTTTTTAGTTTCAAATTCCTCCTAAAATATAGAATTTTTCCCTCTTTGCGTTCTCACTTAGCTAACCTTTTTACGTTCGTTATTTATGCAAACATTTCGTAAAACTTAGCTGGTGGTGGTTACGATGTTGCCTTCAAGCTCTGAAAAAGTATGCATACTAACTACTAACTATACTGTATATGCGAAACTTTCAATATTGTTTAATCTCTATTATTTTCGCTGCATTTATTTGGCTGCGTTGTGGATGTCTGTTATGCAATTAATTGGGGCAGCGAGAAAACGTATCTTCGCATAGAAGCAGTACAATAAAACATGAACAGCCTAAACAGTCACCTTTTGTGAATTTTCTGCTGTCGGTTCCACATTTTGCTAGTTTTGCTTTCGCATTTTGAAGATCATTAACGCTTTAGACACGAGCAGAAATTACAAACGCGACAGAATATGTATGTATTTCACAGCATACAATGTGCGATTACGCACCGTTTTCGAATAAGCAAAATTCACAAAAAGAAAATGACACGAAAATAAACTTGAATTCAAGGCAACCCACTTGCAACGCTGGCGATCCGATCTGAAACGGATATAAACCGCCAAGCCAAAAACTTAGAACATTTAGACGCACTTATAAACGTACATATATTATTGGCCAGAAACTTAGAACATTTAGCATACTTATTCATGTGTTTCGAAGAATACATATTAAAAGAGATTTGGCGGTATTTCTAGGGTTTGCTATAACCGCTGCTGAAACTGCTGCATTCGATGTCTTTGCGACGACACTGTTATTGAGCAAACATATTTCGCAATTTTAAATTATATACCACTGATGGCTTACCGAGTTTCGAACTTAACTAATTCGAATGATTATTGTAAATTTCGGGAATAATAAATGTATTATAGAGCGCAATAAATATCAAATTGCAAACTGGTTTTGACCATATCGTCAGAAATTTTATTAAGTTTTGAGTTTTGTGAGAAAATAGCCAAACTTTTTAAGTATAATGACTATTTGCCACGATGCAGGACTTATCGAATTTCCCGCTATTGTAAGGTACTCGGTCTTTGTTTGGAATGTGACCGTCAGGAAAGCTTTTCCAAATCCTGCATTGGCATTAACTTCCTTGGGGAATTTGAAGCCTTTTTCAGCGTTAAAAATACCTACAGACAGTGAAATCTTTTGAAAAACGCGTCGGAGCAGTGCGAACAGAACAACACACTCAAGAATTTATACGGCCGCAAGAATATTGCCATATTCTAATTAATAGACAGTGTCGCTTGTTCACAATCTATACAGGTGGTTGGTTATTGGTGTGTTATTATTTCGCCGTTCAGAAAGCAATTAAAAGTGCTTAATTTTCGTGTGCGAACTTCTGTGTCCGCCAATCAGCTCATATGCTCGAGCTCAATCCGCGGCTATCGGTAGTGCTGTAAGCGAACGCAACACGTCTGTGCGTACAAATATGTGTGCACGGGTGGAACCGCAAAGATAAATGCTGCCGGACAGAATTGGGTTAAATATGCGCACGGTCGCTTGATTTAGGCCTACAAAGAAGCTTAGCTGGTTTGTGCAACAGCGAAAGGAGCTCGACAATACAAGTACTATGCGGACTGCGGCCAGCTTGAGTGGAGCACATTACAAGGCCTCAACGCACGCGGTCTGATTCGCTGCCGCAAATGTGTTCGCACTGCCGCGGCAGACAGGTTGGGTTTGCACTTTATCAAACAAATGTTATGCAACAACTGGGCCTGAGTTTGCGTCTGCGCCTGTGTAGGCCTATGCGAAATTCTCGCAGATATTTGAATGATTTGGCAAACATGCAACACGTAAGCAACGGCGTGGCGCATGCGTGAATGAATTGAAATTGGCCGCACTCGCCCTGTCGCCCTGTCGCCATCGTCGCAATATTAGAATATACCCGTTTTATATGTATAAATATTCGCGCATTTGTCTATTCCTATGCATTTATCATGCCCGCCTTGATTGCAGTGAATGTCGTCGGAATTTTATACACAAATAAAAGAGTATGCGCATTAATAGGCCGATATAACTTATGCCGATTATATTTTTGTGAACTAAGAATGTCTGTATTTTATTTGTTCACAGACAATATACTTATACATACATATAATATATGTATGCAGGTATCGCCAAATGGCTAGCAGAAAGAAAACTGTATAGCCGATAAATCAGGAACAAACTGCTTGCACTGTGCTGATGTTCGATTAACGGTGCTGTTCTTAGTAAAAAAGAGCTGCTAAATCTAGAAATGTTGATACTTTCTGAGCTTCGCTAAATACATTTATTTTTCTGTTGAGTCAGTTTCTATGCGGCCTAAAACTATCGAGCCAGCATTTGTAGTGTTATCCACACACAAAAAACAATAGTGAAGATAACGTAAAAAAACAATTTAATTCCTAAATTTGATTGCAATACATATGTATATTTGTAATTTAATTTAAAGAAGTAATGTTATAAACATGATACAACTAACTTTAATTTCGACACCATCTCTTCACAATTCAGATTTCATTATAATTCTATTGCAGCTGCGGATCCAAAATTTCCAAAATTTACCTTCCAACATATTTTCAATATTGATTATTCAAAATTTGAATTCAAAATTGATTATTCAGAATTTGAATTCAAATTATATTCCGCACTCTGATTTTATGTCTTTTTTCTCAAGCAAGTGACCGTAACTAAGTTTAGAAATCCTTGTTATTCTCGTTACTTTTCACTGATACTTCCTCTGATATTAATTTTTGTTTTGGGTCAGTGGATCCGCCACTGGTCTATTATGCAGTATTTAAAAAAAATTACCTGCGTCGAGTAATGCCTTCTTTACATTTTTGCTTTATACCAAAATTAATAAATTTTGCAAGTCTCTTCTTCTTCTTCTTAATTGGAGTAGACACCGCTAACGCGATTATAGCCCAGTTAACTACAGCTTAAAACTCTCATCCGAGGCTGGTTATAGCTATTCACTGGGGGTGTTTTTTTACGTGGCGGGTCCCAAACCCAGCGCACAACCCTATGTAGTGGATGTTTCGCCTTCTCACTTTAGCTCGCCTTCGAACGGATGTTCTTAGGCTACCCAGAGGATACTTGGTCAAAGAGCGGAAGTAGTGAGCTGCTTGAGCCATATGTAAAAGAATCGTTTCTGGCCACTCCCAAGTGAAAGGCGATCAGAGAACTTTCCTCACTTGCGTGAACTTCTACACAAGACTCCATCCTCCTTTTGCAAGTCTCAGTATTAATAAAAATTTTCATGTAAAAATGTACTGGGGTTGATTAGCATTTCTGTATACATATTTTTTAATTATGTATAGACATACATATGTACATATAGTACAAAGTTCCAGAGCTCCGAAGACTCGATTCTTCCAGTAGCTTGATTATTTGGTATCCTTAATATAAACAGATGTAGATATTGATTGCTTAAGGTATGGGAAAGTGAATTACGTAAGAGAGCAATTACTAGGTTACTAGAACAGAGAAAAATTAAAGAACATACGGAGAACAACAGGTATAACAAGATCTTGATCTTGTGTCCAATCGTTCATCGTTCGGTTCGTTCATTCCATCCCTGTCCGTCTGCCATTCGCATCATGTGTGAATACGTATTTATGTATGTGTGATAAATTCATTAATAATTAAAGTCTCGTTACATCAGTTCCTTAAAGCAGCGTTGATATTTAAACCGTAGCAAATATTATGAAATATTTCCAAGTACATTGCGCCCTTCAACTTGATCCCTGAGCTTTCGTTTCAATTAATATATGTACGTACGTACACAATTTATCTTTTGCTATGCCATTTACGTGACCAGATTGTGTTCATGGCTCAGAACTCCGTACCTACTAGGGTAGACTGTTTTTTCACAAGTGACCTAAGAACTTTAACGTATTAACTTACAAATAATATGTACATACAAGTATATCACAAAACTGGAAATAATTCTAAGCAGGCTAGGTCTTTAGGGAGTAAGGTCGCTTTAATGTATGAACAGTATAAAAAAATCAAAATAGTAAGTGGTGCTAGTATTCAAAGCAAAAATAATTGTGCACATCCTAATGTGCGTACATGTGTATTATCAGTGTATATTTAGCTTTTTAAAAACCTTCATAAAGCGACTCCAAACTTGGGCCGATGAACATTGAAACAAGTCAGAGCTTTAAATGCAATTACAAGTGTTCCTGCGATCCGCAAATTAATACATTCATGTTTATTTGTACATTAACCTGTTCGCCACATAAATTTCCGCAGCCAAAGGTTCCGCTGTCACAGGAATCCCGCATGCAGGTGTGGGTTCATCGCCAACAGGTTATGCCATGGCGATTGACCTTGTTCGGCCACAGTCAGTTCAGCATTTTTGGTCAGCAGATATGCTACTATGTAGCAGATAAAAAGAAATGTGTGATTGTAAGTAGAAGGCGTAGGTTTAAGTAGTCTTTTTTCACCTACATATGTTTTTGTATAAGCTCCCAAGTTTTAAGGAATATAAAATGAGCCTCTTTGCAAGATGCAGTAAAAATTGGTTAACCTAACTACGTGCCTACTTTATTTGAGGATTCTATAGATAAAAGGCAACGTTTCAGCTTTCTGAGTCCTGCTCGATGTTCTTCCTAAAGTTATGTTCACCCGATAAATCTTTTGTCGGTGAGTGAAAGACGCTTGTGCTCAGATTGCACGCTTTCCATTTTGGAATTATTTTTGATTTTGAAATATCTTTCATGGTTGCAATAGCGCTCGATATCAAATGAATATTTACATTAAGTTGGAAATTATGAATTTTATTATCTATTTTTGTGTGTGTTATATCAAATGTTTAGGTAAATATCCATAATATTTTGGATTTTTTTAATAAAATTGTGAATAAGCATAAAAATTGGCTAATCGAAAATATTTTTGTGCAGCGCGAACATGAAGCCTACAAGAACTTGATAACGTGATATTTAGGAAAATTCAGAAAATTGTCCGAATCATGTTGTCAGACTCGCGCAACGAGCAACACCAAAAGAGAATTTGTCATTAATGAGTTACAAATGAGTACTCATCAGAACGCAGTCTAAACGTGGTTTCTTCCTCTGTAATATAGATATGGAATACATATACTATAAGCTTTTCGCGTCAGTATTTGAATAAGTCCATCGCTTTCTGAAGCTTCGTTAATTAATGTAACATTCATGGTGTTGAGACTACAGTTCCAACTTAAAGATTTTTGAGTTCGGATTTCTTATTTAAAAATTATACTGTCGTTTAAATTTT